>NC_057802.1:549236613-549497405 GCF_018294505.1 Triticum aestivum
AGGAGGCGACGTGGCGTGCTCCGGTAGGCTGCGGGCGGCGGCGGCGAAGTGTCCAGAGGCGGCGGACGTGTCCGGCGGCGGCGGGGAAAAACCTAGGGTTTCGTCTGCGAACGTAAATTCGGGGTGCTCACATATAAATAGGTAGAGGGAGCTAGGAGACTCCAAATGAGGTGCGGTTTTCGCCCACACGATCGTGATCGAACGACCTAGAGCATGGAAGAGAGTTTGGTGGGCTTTGGGCTGGTTTTGGAGGGGGTTTTTGCTGGACACTCAAATGGACATTGCGGAGGCCCGGTTAACCGTTGGGGTACCATACGACCTCCGAATGGAACGAAACTTGACCGGTAGTCTCCGGGTGGTATATTAAGACCACTTGACAAGCCTCGGTCCATTCCGAGAAAGTTTGACACACGCACATGAAAGAAAACAAGAGGGGTGCACCGGAGGAGATAGGAGCGCCGGATTGGAAAACGGACAACGGGGAAAATGCTCGGATGCATGAGACGAACACGTATGCGAATGCAATGCACATGATGACATGATATGAAAATGCATGACATGACAAAATACAAAACAAAAGACAAAACCCGACAACGGAGGGAAAAACATATGTCATAGCCGGAAATGGCAAGAGTCGGAGTTACAAATATGGCAAGTTACATGCGGGGTGTTACAGTGAAGTGATTAGTTCCGATTATGCCAGGATGAAGAAGCCATGTCTATCTTCTCATCAGAAGGAGCAGTTGAAGGATGGTTACATTACTCCCCACAAGACCAAACTAACTTCAGCTCAGAAGGACTGACAAATCTCCATTTTTTGCTGTGATGCGCGAGTACAATGTTGTTCTAGGATTCTTTCTGGTGAGTTCCATTTTTCTAAAAGTGTGCTCTACATGGACCATGTATGTGCCTGTTGAAACTGTCAATTCATAGTACAGTTTGCTTTATACTAATCACTTTTTTGTATTTGTGCAAACAGGGGTGCTCAGCTTGTTTCAATGGGAACTGCACAAAATGTTCATGAATACAACGAATCATTCATTTCCACCACAAGAAAGGAGGTGCCGATAAGTTCAAGGCGTTGCAACATATGAGGGCGAAATCATACAAGCTACGCGCGAATTTGGTTGATTTTGGTGGAACTGCACAAAAAGAACAGCCAGTTTATTTAGCACGAGGTGCCATGTCAATGTCCGAACTGATGGCAAACCCTGCCCATTCCACAATCATAGGCATTTGATATTTTGGAATGGGACAACCTTGTCAAATTTTCCTCATTGGTTTTAGCAAGACATGCGTTTGATATTTTCGAATGGGACGCCCTTTGCTGTCAGCAGCGTCGATCAATTTTTTCTTTATTCTTTAGTTGTGAAGTAAATATTGCCTCTGACATGTGAGTAGCTGAGATGCATAATCATCGATTGTTTTGAATGCTCTCTATGAATTGCCAGGCCTGTGTGTTTGATTGCAATGTACAAAAACGCTAAAAAGCTGCTCAAACTCTTTGTACTCCTTCTGTTCCTTTTTACTTCGCACATTGTGAAAGTACATACTTTTTTGTATAAGATTGGTCAAAGTAGAGATACTTTGACTGCAGACAAAACTTGTATGCAGACTAGAAAGGACCGGAGGGAGTACATGTGAAACTGCTGCAAACGAGGTGATCACCCTGGGAATAATGCTAGTATGTATTGTTTTGCATGTTCATCCAATGCCAGTGATACAGGAATTCGAACTAATCGAAATAAATTCATTCATACACGGTCGGATTTCATACAAACATGCCGGATTTCATTACATTTCATACATTCTTCAACTAAAAAGGGGTGCGCTGGAGGTATAATTAATTAACCGAAGCTACCCACCTGTGTCCCGCTGAGCCGAACAGAAGCTTCAGTGACTTAACTGCAGGTGCATTTGCGTAACTGACATGTGTCCTGTTGGGCCCACGTGTCAGTCAGCCAACTGCACCAGCAGTTAAGTAGAAGCAGCGTTCTTCTCCAGCGCAGCTCTCCGACTCCACGTCGCCGCCAAGAAGCTAACCGGCCGTCAATGGTCAACCCGCCTAGCTTGGCTTCAACCGGAGGGTAGCAGCGGTGGCCTTACTTGGACCCGAGCGGCGGCGACCTACTGTGTTCTACTCTTCCTCGTTTTCTGTGTGGCGCGGCCTCGTTGGCAGCGGGGCGGGGCCTCGGCGGAGCCGGCGATGTCCTCTGCCTCGTTGCCGGCGGGCGGCGCCTCAGCGGAGCGGTGGAAAAACTCCCCCACATTGCCGGCAGGGTGGGGCCTCGGCTGAGCCGGCGATGTCCTCTGCCTCGTTGTTGGCGGGGCGGGGCCTTGGCGGAGCCGGCGGTGTCCTCTGCCTCGTTGTTGGCGCCGCGGGGCCTTGGCAGAGCAGGGCCTCGTCGACGCCAGCGGAGCGGGGACTCGTCGAAGCCGGCATTGTCCTCTGCCTCGTCCTCGGTCTCGCCAAACAGCGCCTCGCCCGCTTCATCGCCCTCTTTGCTAGCCTCTTTGTAGGCGGCCGCAGCCTCCGTCACCCGCATGCGGTACCGCCATCGCTCGAGGCGGCCCTTGCGGGCGGAGCGGTACGAGTCGAGCAGCGCCTCCTGCTCCGCCCGCTCCGCAGCGATCTGCTCCTCCGCCTGCAGGTGCTCCTGGAGAAGATGGTGGTTGTAGGCGGCGTTGGCCTGTGCCTCCCGGAACTGCTCCTCACGCATCTGCCTCACCCTGTCCATATATTGGGCACGGGCCTCGCCGATGGTCATGGTGCAATGCACCGGCGAGGATGGCGTGGAGGAGGGGGTTGGCGCCGGATCGTCGACTACCATGTTCTCCATTGGGACGTCGTCGTCCTCCAGCTGCCTGCCGGCCAGCCGGTCGGCAGCAATGGCTGCCATCTCCTTGTGGTCCGTCATCCGCCTGTCCCAAAGAGCGCTGGAGCGCGAGGAAGCCATTGTGGGCAGTAGTAGTGTGGACAGGAGAAAGGGAACGGATGCGGATGACTGCGGCTATGGCCGGCGCAGCAGTTTATATAGCAATGGTGGGCGGGCGGAGGGACGGACGTGTGGCGCCGGAGTGGCCACCTCGGCAACCGCGTATCATTAATGTGGGCGGCAGATGGACGGACGGACGGCACTTGTGTCGTTTGAAGGCGGAGCAATCGCCTGCACCGGGAAGCGGGGCGGGCGGCGCTGACTGTTTCGCGCGGAAAGCGCGCGCGGGCGAGGAGATGACTTTACTTGGAGAGGATGACTATGGGGACCCACCAGGTCCATAGCCTCACGTACGCAAGTGCCTCCTTATTATATATATATATATATCTATAATTTATTTTGCTTCCTCCTGGTTTCCTGACATCACGGCCCCACACCATTGTCAACCTATGTAGTAGTCAATAAACTAGAGAATTGCACAAGAAGCGGCCGACAGCTGGGACCAAGCAGCTCGAGCAGTATTTGTGTTTTTGAGGTGTGAGCACTGCAGAGTTTTTCGATGTTTAGCCCAGATATTAATTTTTCTCCTCTGAACAACAACGAAAACATCGCTGCAGGTATTAACTGGGCGGGTTGTGGCCCGTCTAGCCCAGGCCAGATATCCAGCCCAGATATTAATTTTTGTCAAGCTGAAAATGGCTAGCCCAGCTATACTTTTTTTAGGAATACCCAGGCAAGGTCAAGTTGTTATTCTCCGCCCCGCTGGGCTGCAAATCTTTCCTAGGAGGGATGCATTAGGCTTAACAAGAAAATGGGCTTTAATAAATAATAAATGGGATGTAATTATAAAAACTGGGCAGTAACTATAAAGAAATGCACCAAACACGTGATTACTTTATAAAATATTATTTTTGGATATTGAAAATTTTAATTTCATTAATTGTTGCGAGCGCAATGTTTCGTTGGATTTTTACGTAATATAAAGTTATACTGAAATTGTATTTAATCTGACTAGAAATTTTGGGATAAAAATATTTCGGATCCCATCAAAATGTGGGAAATTTTATTGAATTCTGTTTTGAACGGTTGGTTGAAATGGGCTGTACTTTTAACAAACTGTAAATGGGCTGTAGTAAATTCCATTAGAATTCAAAAATGGGCTACACATTCTTACAAATCTCAAATGGGCTATAAGTGTGGCATTACTAAGTTGACGCGTCCCTAAAACAACAGAGTTGACGCGTATGCAAGGCTTTGTCAACTTATAGTCAACACACGGTTCTAGCAGTAGTGGTCCATCCAACGGATGCCGTGCTTCTTCTTCAATCTCGAATATTCTAGCTTCACCCGCCCAAAAAATGATTCCTCCCCCTGACATCTGGGGCGCACCGTTTCGGAAGCTGACCTGTGGGCCTACTAAGTTGACGTACAAAGGGCTTTGTCAACTTAGTCAATATAAACGATTCTAGCTGCAGTGACCGTACGATGTCCATCCAACAGCCGTCGTGCTTCTTCAACCTCTGGTCTTCTTGCTCCAGCCGCCCAAAGCAGCGCCGGTTGTGCCGCCTGCTCCTGCCTCCCGTGGCCGGCTGTGCTGCCGCGGAGGCCTCACCGCCCCCTACTACTCCCACTGCAGGCCAGGCCATCCCTCCACTCACCCACACCCCCTGTTATTCTGCGGCGATGGCAGCACAGCCGAACCAGTGAACCCTCGTACTCCTCTCCGCGTGTGCATCCACTGCCGCGTCTTCCCCGGCTCCGCGTCGTCCCCTTCCTAGGCCTCGCCGTCGTCCACCGCCCTGGTGCTCTTAGGGCGGCGTGGTCAACGTGGTCAAGGAACGACTTTCATCGGACGTGGACTGTACGTGGAGAGGCTGACAGCTGGGTCCACGGCAGCCGCAAGAAAGTGCCTCCTTATTACGCGGAAAATAATTATTACTCCACCTGACAGCGGGGACCCACCGGACGGGCCACCGTATTTCGCGAAAAAAACGGTCCCCCCGCTGTCAGCTCGGACCCACCGGAAGTGCCTCCTTATTACGCACAAAAAAATGAATACTCCCCCGGCTAGCTGGGACCCACCTTGGTGGGAGGCTGACTTGTGGGCCTACTAAGTTGACGGGGACGAAGGGCTTTGTCAAATTAGTCAATATGAACGATTGTAACTCCAGTGACCGTACGATGTCCATCCAACGGCCGTAGTGCTTCTTCAACCTCTGGTCTTCTTGCTCCAGCCGCCCAAAGCAGCGCCGGTCGTGCCGCATGCTCCTGCCTCCCGTGGCCCGCTGTGCTGCCGCGGAGGCCTCATCGCCCCCTACTATTCCCACCGCTGGCCAGGCCCTGCGGCGATGGCAGCCTCACACCGCAGCCGAACCAGTGAACCCTCGTACTCCTCTCCGCGTGGGCTTCCACTGCTGCGTCTTCCCCGGCTCCACGTCGTCCCCTTCCAAGGCCTCGTCGTCGTCCACCGCCGTGGTGCTCTCCGCGCGGCGTGGTCAACGTGGTCAAGGAACGACTTTCATCGGAAGAGTACTGTATGTGGAGAGGCTGACAGCTGGGTCCACGGCCACAGCCCAGTTTTTTTGTGATTTGCCAAGTAAGTCGCTTTGTCAGGCCTGTTGGGCTGCAAATCTTTCAAGATAAGGAGAGCTTTCATTCGGCTGGCCGAGAAAATGGCCCACAGTAATGAGAAATGGGCTGTACATTTTTAAAACACATCAAACCGGCAATTAGTTTCAAATACCTTTTTTTCATTTCAAGATTTTAAATTACATTAATTTTTATGCGTGGAGAATTTGTTGGATTTTATATTGATATACATTTATTTTTTAAATCAGTTTGAATGTGAGTCGAAATTTCGAGATTAAAAATAGTTCGGACCGCACCGAAATATGCAAAATTTCGTATAATTTTTTAACCGTGGCCACAATATGGGCTGTAATGCTAACAAAAAGAATACGGGCTCCAAAAAAACCTTAAGAATTAGCAAATGGGCTGTAAATTATCAGAAATAATGGCAGATGGGTTGTATGCTGTTTTCCACAGATTTGAGGCTTTCCTAAAAAATAGGTTGACGCACAAGCACTGACTGTTTGATGTCCATCCAACGGCCGTCGTGCTTCTTCAATCTCTGCTCTTCCTGCTCCAGCCGTTCAAACAAGCGCCCGCGGGACTACCTGCTCCCTCCTCCCCGCAGCCGGCTGTGCTGCCTCGCAGGCCTCACCGCCCCACCGTACTCCCATCGCTGGCCTAGTCATCTCTCTACTCACCCACACCTGCTGTTATTCTCCGGCGACGGCAGACGAACCAGTAAACCCTCGTACAGTCGTACTCCCCTCCGCGTGGGAAACAACTGCCGAGTCTTCCCTGCCTCCGTGTCGTTCCCTTCCTAGGCCTCGCCGTCGTCCACCGCCCTGGTGCTCTCGGCGCGGCCTGGTCAACGTGGTCAATGACCGACATGCATCTGAAGTGGACTGTACGTGAAGAGGCCCACAGCTGGGTCCACGGCCGCACGCAAGGAAATGCCTCCTTATTACGCGCAAAATAATGATTCCTCCACCTGACCTTAGGGACCCACCGAAAGGGCCTCTATATTTTGCAAAAAAACGTTACCGCCGCTGACAGCTCGGACCCACCAGCTATATCTTCGCACGCAAGGAAGTGCCTCCTTATTACGCACAAAAAATGAATACTCCCCCTGCTAGCTGGGACCCACCATGGTGGGAGGTTGACTTGTGGGCCTACTAAGTTGACTGGGACGGGGGCCTTTGTCAACTTTAGTCAATATGAACGATTCTAACTCCAGTGACCGTACGATGTCCATCCAACGGCCGTAGTGCTTCTTCAACCTCTGGTCTTCTTGGTCCAGCCGCCCAAAGCAGCACCGGTCGTGCCGCATGCTCATGCCTCCTGTGGCCAGCTGTGCTGCCGTGGAGGCCTCATCGCCCCCTACTATTCCCACCGCTGGCCAGGCCCTGCGGCGACGGCAGCCTCACACCGCAGCCGAACCAGTGAACCCTCGTACTCCTCTCCGCGCGGGCTTCCACTGCCGCGTCTTCCCCGGCTCCCCGTCGTCCACCGCCCTGGTGCTCTCGGCGCGGCGTGGTCAACGTGGTCAAGGAACGACTTCCATCGGACGTGGACTGTACGTGGAGAGGCTGACAGCTGGGTCCACGGCCGCAGTAAGGAAGTGCCTCCTTATTACGTGGTAAATAATTATTCCTCCACCTGACAGCTGGGACCCACCGGACGGGCCACTGTATTTCGCGAAAAAAATGTTTCCCCCTTACTGCTGGGACCCACCAGCTACATCTTCGCACGCAAGGAAGTGCGTCCGGGCAAAAAAAACGATTCGCCCCCCTGACTGCTGGGATCCACCAGTTACATCTTCGCAGGCAAGGAAGTGCCTGACAGTCGGGACCCACCTGGTCGAAGCGTACATAGCGTTGTCATTCTGGTCGCGAACGTGTACGTACATATATACTGGTGGATGTAGAGGCGCGCACGTGTCGTAGTAGAGGCGCGCACGTGTCGTAGTAGAGGCGCGCACGTAGCATGTACACGTACGTACAGCGGACGGGGTGCAAGAAAGAAAATACGGCCACGTATGTGTACATACGGGCGGGGTCTCGAACGCCTACTCGCGCATACGTACGGCCAGGGCTCGTGTACATGGCTGGGTCGGAACGGAGAAACAGCGTCGTCGTCGTGTTCATGGGGAAGCAACGGAATGCGTCGTGTTCATGGGGAGGCAACGGAATGCGTCGTGTTCATGGGGAGGGGTGTGGCGTACCGCAAAACGGAGGAAACGGACCTCCTACGGTCGAAACGGGGGTCATGTTGATCGGGAGGGGTGTGGCGTACCGCAAAACGGAAGAAACGGACTTGTGTTGGAGCGCTACGGTCGAAACGGTGGTCCTGTTCATTGGGAGGGGTGTGGCGTACCGCAAAACGAGACTCCACGGACACTGTTCATCTCCACCGTCGACCCCCTCCCGCCTCCACGGGCTACTGTTCATCCACCGTTGACCTCCTCCAGCCTCCACCTACGACTGTTCATCCACGGGCTCCTGTTCATCCAGCCTCCACCACGCGCTACTCCACCGGCTACTGTTCAACCAACCCTCTCCACGGGCTCCTGTTCAACCACCCCTTCACGGGCTACTGTTCATCCAGCCCTCCACGGGGTGGTCCTATTCATCCTGCCCTCCACGGGGTGGTCCTGTTCATCCTGCCCTCCACGGGGTCCTGTTCATCCAGCCCCAACCGGCTCGATCGATCGGGGTCCTGTTCATCCAGAGGCAACACCACGGGGTCCTGTTCATCCACCCCCACCGGGAACTGTTCATCCAAACCTCCCCCAGCAACGCTCACTGTTCATTCAGAGGCAGCATCGATCGGCTTCAGTTAGCAGCAGTATCGAAGGAATCGCTCGACCGGGTTCAGTTAACAGCCATCGATCGATCGCTCGGGTTCAGTAACGCGTAGCCTGCAGTGCAGTCGCTCGTGTTCAGTTAGAGCGCAACGCCTCGCTCGGGTTCAGTTAGAGCCAACGCCTCGCACACACGCGCGTACGTTGACTAGAGAAACGCGCATCGCTCGGGCCCCGACCTCCCACCGTAACCGGGAACTCCCCGAAATTTTCCTCGCCCTCGCTTCTACCACGGTTTTTTCCGTCATGGACGGTCCAAAGAATGTCATGCAGCTGCGTCTCCGGCCCGCCCAGGCGAAAAGCCCATTTTCTGTCATGATTTTTTGTCATAGAAGTAGGAGCCCGCCACATCTATGATGATACCGGGTTTTGTCACAATTATCGTCATAGAAGTGTCATATGTATGACAGAAAAAATTTCGTTCGGCCCAAAATGTCACGGATGTGTCTTTTTTTTGTAGTGACGGCTGGTCTTCCCCCTCCGTGCGAAAATCCTAGACCTACGGCCGCGCGGCGCAGAGATCGCAACTGTAAATCTTCCAAACAGTTTCATACTGCATCTAGCTGCTGCATGATTGTACACTCAAGTTGCTTCTGAAGATCAGATCCAGACTAATCATCGACCGTCGTGCGGCCATTCTGGAGGTCCTGCTGAACATTATTCCCTATCTCCACCCACTTCGTTCACGACCAAGGGACACTTGATATCATCACATTTATTTGTTGACAAAAATTACAGAGCACTGCATGGGCCTTCCATTCCATCCATCAATGCGATGCTTTGACCACCTCCTCGTCTGAACATGGCTCTTCGTTTACGTTACAATGACAGCTCCCACCATGCGAGTCACATACTCCCTCCGTTCCCAAATATAAGTCTTTCTAGAGATTCCACCAAGGGACGAGGATTTAGAGCTCTCGGAGTGATTACATACAGGATAAAATGAGTGAATCTACACTCTAAAATATGTCTACATACATCCATATGTTGTATTCCGTTTGAAATGTCTAAAAAGACTTATATTTAGGAACGGAGGGAGTAGATCACATAGGCATGGTTAGATCTCAAATATCAGAGTGATATCCTAGTTTGACGACCCACACCATACTTTATACTCTTCTTCAACGTACGGTATACTCTTCTTGTACATACATACAAACTACAAAAGCAAATCAAAGGCCCTTTAACAAGACGCAGATAAAATTCAACACCTCTCAGTTCTCATGTCAGTTTGGACTTCATTAATTTAGCCGGGCGCTGCTTATCGTGCATTTCTTCTAAAACTTCTCATGTCAACAAAGTGCTAGCTAGTGGAAACACACGAGTCATTTTGTCATCACCATCTCTACTTGTAACTGGGAGCAAAACTAGGGGAAAGAATAATAGTCACCTCAGAAGCTTATCTCAAACAACTTACCTGTTGTAGCTTGCTGCAGTATCATCACCTTCCTCAGCTGAAATATATTCCCTTCTCCACCAGGCATGCCAGTCTTTTTTTACTCAGCCAGGACATCAAAGACCTCTTTTATCAGCAGGCTTTAGAATTAGCTGACCATCTCAACAATCAAATCATCAGATGAACGATCATCAGTTCATAGTTGCTTCACTTGTGGAGCATGCAGAGAGTAACTGTACATACATGGACACTAGTTCGATTACAAATCATGCATGTTCGCCACACCTAAATTTAGGCCACAGGCCCACGACTCGACTGCCTATTTGAAAACTTGTTACATTCACCACTTCTCGACAAAGTTTATCCAAGGGTGTGATGAATAGAAATAAACCTAGAACCCATCAGGCAAAGGCGAGCAGATCACCTTCACTGAGATTAACGCAAAATCAGTCTTAATCGTTCGAGCACTAGACTCGTGGTTGCCAGCATTGAAGAAACAATCATGTTCAGCGGAACTGGATGGCCCCGTGCCAACCTTGAACTTGAAGTGTATCCAAGAATCTATCACCACAGCAAGCACAGACCTTTTTAAGCTCCGTGTCTCACTAATGGCACCATCGAAGAGCCCAATTTCTTCATTCAACCCACTGGTAAAACAGCCGAGAAATAGATTGAAACTGCTTTGCACTTCTGATATGGTAACTTCTACAGTTGCCTCAACTGCATTTTCAAGATTTGAAAAAGTTATATCAATGAACACACTACAGTTGCCACAATCCCCATGGATGCGATCCATGAACACACTACGATTCCGCATGCCCATGTTGCCTAGAATTGAAACCCCATCGATCAGCTGTAGATCATGATTTTCTGGTTCAGCAGTCTTGATCCTCATGTCGTATTCGATTAACATATCACCCAGAAAATTAATCCCTCGCTTGAGGCCACCCACGTTGATGAGAGAGCCCTACATAGTTATTATTGTTTATTAGCTCTTTCATATAAAAGTAAGAAACATCTTAAACACTTCCCTTAGGATGTTTTACTTGTAATTAACAATATTTACATAAAAGGGATATTTTACGGTTGATGAACAAGCTGAACAGATTAATCACATGGAAACATCTTTGTTGATGCAAAAGATATGAAGTGGCTGTAGCACGTGATCATCGAGAGTACGTAGTCTCATCTGTTCTATGCATGTGATACTGTGAAATGAAAAAAGTAATTAAGTAATTTAAACTTTTTAAGTAAGGAATAAGTCTATTTAACTCCCTCAGAGCGTCGAGGCTAGTCTTTAGAATCGGGTACCTGACCCCGAAGTATTCTATGTTGCCTAAATCATTCACTGGGGTGATTTAGGAGGTTGTTTTGCCAATGCATTCCACATGACACATGTGGAAAAACTAACTAACAAAATGCACCTAGGGGCGATTTAGACGGTGTTGAATACTTGTAAAAGGTCGAATACCAGGCTAGTCAATAGAATCGGGTATCTGACCGCTGAAGTATTCCATACTGTCTAGACCATTCACCGGGTTCGTTTAGGTGGTGGTTTTGCACATGTGGTCCACAGGGCGCATGTGCAAAAAGCCAAAAACTACCTACAAAACTGCACCTAGGGGAGATTTATATACTATTCAATACTTTTAAGAGGTGGAATATCAGGCTTTATACTTGAAGGGGTTAAGTAGATGAACCTTAATAGTCTGGAGAGTTAGGTAGACCTATTCATTGAAATAATTAATGATAAGTATAAATTTGACGACATAATTAAGCAAAGGATCCAGATTATCCTGCAGTGCTATGTATCCATACAACATTATTGGCCCATCCATAGCAATTTTAACCAACTTTATCGATACAATTTGTAACATGCGAGTAGGTCCATGCCGCATGCAAGTGCCATTGAGGATGATGCAGTTTGAGGGCTCTGTAAACATCATTGCCTCGAAAATAGCTTCATAAGGAAAACAAGTTCTATTTAATTGAAAATTCATGTTAATACTTGTCATACAAACGGTAAACATGCCGACTAAGGATTCCTTGGCCCTATTAAAAATATTTGTTTAAATGTAAGTGGAACTATCTATGTTAAACTCTTATAAGTCTGGTCCCTGGAGAAGTTATTTTTTCTAGGAAAATACAAAGAAAAGGAGAATAACAAGTGATCACCTCAGAAGGAAAAGGTCCCCTCGTGATTTTTTTTCTTTTGTTTCTCCATCCACAAGTCCTCTCTTAAGTTGATTTTTCTTTCAGATAGTAGATAACGTCATTATCTTATACGTTAGAAAATATTTTCATTTCCATGACTAGTTGCATAGTTTGGCCGGAAAAACTGGACCTGTTTCACACTTAGGATAGGATAATTACATGCTAAAATAATGAAAACTGATGAAAATATTTTTCAATGTAAAAGTATGAGAAGCGGAAAATATAAATAACATTATGGAGTGATACAATTTCCAATGAATCACAGGAATGACTAAGAGAACGTCTAAAGGCATGCCCAATTTACTTTAAGGCACAACGGTTAGCTATCTCTTACGTACTTTAATTTGCTTAACACCTAACAAATTCATCCCCCGAGTACCCTTTGACGAGATTTCCTTCTTATGGTACAATGCATTGGCATTCAACTAGTGAAAGTAAACAAAGTAAAACGAAATTAAACTCGAGATTCAAACAGAGAATATATTAGTTGACCCCATATACTTGAAAAATGTTTACAAAAAAGAAGGAAAAGAGGTATCAAGCACTTACTCTCCCTGCGGTCTGCGAAACGTTGTGTTGTCCATGAATGCGTGCACTTGTATATAGAACCATCACGGTGCCTGCTCTTCGGAAATTCATCTAGAAGGTGCACGCCGTTGAAGGGGTATCGAGCCTTCAGTGCGTCCAACCTCTCATGTTCTTCCCCGTCACTGATCGTGGTTCCTTCCTCACGACCAGCATCTGTAACCTCGCCATAACAAGCAGTGAACTTGCTTGTTGTGCTCCTCGTCCCCATGTTGTTCATGCCTTGGGTGCCGGCAGAGTGCTTGTTGGCAGAAGAGATGAGTAGTTTACCAGAATCCTCATTGCTTTTTGATTCACCGCTGCTGCTGGCCATGTTCGGAAATCAAAAAGGAAATCACCAAATTAGAACGAAGGCCAATGTCAGCATCCGACACATACAAGATAACATCTTCGGTCAGCCAGAAGTATTGAAACTGGAATGCAATATAACCAAGGGCTGAAATCGGTTTTGAATTATTTTTCGGGCTTTAAATTTTTGTGTGCTGTGCGAGTCACAACTCACAAGACACAGAACCTTAATTTTGGTCTCGATCCAGATCCAAAACTATAGCACGAGAAGGACACATACCTGGAAAGACGACGGGTAGATGGACTGGGAGGCTCGTAAACTTGTCGCACGAGCGCTGGTGGCCACCCGCGAGGCGGAGCAGAGGCCATGAAAGAGACGAGTGGTCGTGAGAGGCGGTGCATTGGGGCAGGTACCGCAGGCCGTCGGAGTAGACGAGGAATTGGGCGGAAGATTCGCGCCTGAGCGCGCGGCGCCGCCGGGGCAGGGGAGTAGTGCTCGATCGTTCCCGCGGCGAAACTAAATCCCGCAAAATCTGTTCAGCATCGGACGCGATTTGGCTTACCGGATCAGCAACCCGCAGCCCTCCCTCCGATTTGCATCGTACGTTTAGAATTAACTTGCTCAGTTATGAAAACCCCACAGGTCCACAACTCGACTGCATACACAGCTATTGACAAAGTTTTTGAGAAATCTTTTATCTCGTTGACGTTCCCTGCGAGGCCAACCTCAGCGAACGCCCCTAGGCCGCATGATCTCCATCCCACGGCGGGCAGTTTTTGGCCAAAATATCCAAAAGAAAAAAGTCTCGTAAGAGCATGTTCAATGCTAGACCTTCAAGAGGCGCTTAGGAAGTGAAAAAATAAATATCACAAAACAAAAAATACCTAAGCGCCCTACCCTCCCAATGCTAGACGCTAACTTCAAGCGCTAATTACAACCACACACGCCAGGCGGAGAGAAGAAAAGAAGCCTAGCGCCCGATGCAAACCTTTGCATCGATGCCACACTTGAAGCTAGGATTTGATGAGCTAACTGCTAATTGGTCGGGAAATCAATAGGAAATTTATCCTAGCGCCCGTCTAAGCGTCCGGCGTTGGAGATGCCCTAAGGGCATCTATAACGCGGGCGCTTAGCCCAGGCGCCAGGGTCTCTTTCCCGGCCGTTTCGCTCGATTCCTGGTCGATCCCAGGATTTCCTCTAGCGTCGTTGCTCCGCTACTCATCGGGCACTTGGGCTCTTTTATATTTGCACGACTATTTTGACTATTCCGAGCGCTTAAAATTCTCCTGGAAAATCTCGTAGCCTCAACAAAATAAACAGACTTTTGACGGGCGCTTCATTGTGTGCATCGGAGAAATGAGCGCTTCACTGGTTGGTACCAAAGAAAAAGAAATCACATAAGCGCTCGAACTAGCGCTCCTGTGTTGCAAACACCGACTCCAATGCGGATGCTTTGTTATTAATTTAAACGATAATACTGCAAGCGCCCAAATAAGCACCCCTGCATTGAAGACGTCCTAAAGGAAATAACTGCCATGGCATTTTCAAAAACTGCCTGCCCAACACCACTCAAATGCAGTGAAACTGCTAGGGGACCATGTTGGTTCACTACCCATCTTCTCACGAATGTTCGCCAGGAATGAGGGTCCAAATTTATTCAAGGATGTGATGAACTAGAATAAAGGCCAGTGCCCTTTGGCACTGGCGACCAGGTAACCTTCACTGAGATTAACGCAACATTAGTCTAGAATAAAGGCCGGTGCCCTTTGGCAATGGCGACCAGGTAACCTTCACTGAGATTAACGCAACATTAGTCTTTATCTTTCGAGCATTAGACTCGTGGTTGCATTGAAGGAACAACTATGTCTAGCGGAATTGGCTGACTCCGGGCCAACCTTCAAGTTCAGGTATATCCGAGAACCTGTCACTACAACAATCACATACCTTCTTAGGGTATTGACGGTGCATAATCCGGTGAGTACCCCTTGGTACGATTGCTAACGTGGCTGGAGTCTCGGATCGGAGTAATACCCTATGTCCTGCTTCTTGTTGTTGTTATTCATCATGGGTATACCTCGTGTGAGCGATTATAATGGAGAGTATGAGATGCTACCGAGAGTTGTGTCTGCGGGAGTAGATGGGAATGAGAGCCCCACAACCTCCACATTATATGCACGATGGGGGCTAGGGTTTTACAGTACAGAGATCCGATCTACCCCGCTGATGGTGTCCTGAATAAGGGGGTAGTAACCACGTCGGCTCCCAAGCATGGGCTGGGCCGAGAACCCCCAAACTACCAACCAAGTGGGCCGCATTTTTCAGGCCCCACGACGTACTCAAGAACCTCCCGGAGACTTGGTGCACACTCCAAGACACGATGTAATACTCGGCATGTTTACCCCCAATGTAACCGACCTACGTGTAACCTTAGGTACAACCGGTGTCTATATGAGATGAGGGGTTTCTACCATAGAGGTAGATTCATTCACACATACGATCTCGAGGTAGATCAACATGTACTCTGCACCCCATCCACAATCAATACAATACATGCATAACATAGGATTTTACCTCTTCGAGAGGGCCTAGACCTAGGTAAACACCATGGCCCTTCTGCGTCCTGTTATCATCGTGCCAAGATCACCAGCTCGAGACGCCCTACCCGAAATCTGCCGGATTTACCTTCGTCATTGGTGGCCCACGCAGGTCCCCTTGTGTTGTCGCAGCGGCTCGATGGCTTGCCTTCAGATCTATGAAAGCATCGACTGTGGTAAAACTTTCTTCCCCGGATAACTCTTTGTCTTCGGCAGCATCATACTTTATGCTGATTCGTCTGGCCACCTCGGTCGGATCGAAAACTTTGCTCTAGGACAGACCATCAGGTTTAGAAACCTGGAGTACGTTGTGGACCCCGCGGTGAGCTTCTATTTTCGGGCTGGGTACCATTTGAACGAGTTCACTGGTAGGAACTATCCTAGGACTCCGCATGAACTGTTTAATCTCAAACACTCTAGCCTTAGAGTTGCGGTTGAGAGGGCATTTGGAGCTCTGAAGAATAGTTTTAAGATCCTAGATAAGAAGTCATTCTACACTTTTCCCACCCATGTTTAGCCTGTTCTTACTTGTTGCATTTTGCACAACTGAATCCTGCAATGGGGTTGTGATGACCTGGTGCTGAATTAGGAAGAGGTGACGCCTGATGATGTTGTCAGCTCTAGCCATGGTGTGGAGGCATTTTACAACAAAGCCTGAAAGAACAAAATGATGGAGTGGGCTCAGGCAACATGGGAGAACAGAGGTAGAAGAGTCAGAAGAAGAAGCAGCAGAAAAAGAAGAGGACAAGGATGGACTTCCAACTAGTTCGACATCGATGAACATTCCCCTATTGAGCCATCTGACTATAATATGTGTACTGGTATTTGTTAGTAGTTAGGATGAACTGCGATTTGTTTCCTTGCTAGGACTGAAACTGTGTTCAAATTCGTGTGTGGTAAGGTCATGACTAGTGAGAAGTGTTAATAGCACCTTATGAAGTTTACAACCAAACATCGTATAGTCTGTGAGTCCAGTGCAACACATGCAACCAAACGGCGGGTCAATATTGCTTCCGTCGTGCAACCAACCAAATTATGTACAAATGATGGTTTTTGACATATTCTACTTCAGTCAAGCCTATCTAAAACACACATGTAAAGAGGGAAAAAATGATGCAGACAATCCAACGCGCCCATAGTCTCGGACAGCAACGCCGCGCTTCTCACTCACTGCCTGCACCAGACCAAACCGATGGCGCCCATAGGAGCCAGCACAACGACCCGCTGAGCTCCCGAATTCCCGGGTCCGGCTGACCAATCACAAACGGAGGGTGCATGCATCCCATACACATGGCTGGCCTTGTCAATGTATATGCATCTATAGGCCGATAAGGTTATCTTCCCCGCCCGTTCTTTCCGAAAATGGCTGGTCCTCTCGCTCCATCCATCCATGTGCTGCTTGCCGCGCCCGCGCGGAGGACGCATTGCATCTGCCTGGACAGGGCAGCATTATCGTTGCACACTTGAACAGTCAAACGGTGCATGCATGATGCATCCACCATACACATGGCTGGGGCTGGCCATGTCAATGTACGTGGACCGTAGGAGTACCACCATCTGCTGCTACATGTAGGCATGCATGCATGTAGCCGATAAGAGCAACTACAACGTGCCTATGCAAACTGTCCGCCAATGTGTGTTTGGATCGAAACGGACATAAATCACGGCCCAAACTCCGACGCAAACGGACGAGCGTCCGCTTTTTGTTCACGTGCGACCCATTTCAGGCCTAAATATGAACCGGGTTTGCGTCACCGCGGACACGCGCGACTCCCGCCCTTGTCCTCCTTGCCCGTTGGTCGGTGACACATTGGCCATTTGCCCCCTCTCTCCCATCGATAGTCAACACACCCGGCCACCCCGCCCTAGCTGTTGCCGCCCAGTTCCAGTTGCAGGCCGCCACCCGAACCCATATAGCCCCCCCGCCCCCCACCCAGTAGTACACCACACCCGACGGTCGTTCTCGCCGCCGTTGGTGGGCTGTTTTTGTCGCCGTTGTTGCACCCCCCCCCCCCCCCCACGTCCACGCCACCCCCTTGCCTCCGTCGCCGCCGCCAGCAACGCTCCAACCGCAACTACCTCGCTCGCCAATAGGCTTGCTGCCTGGTCTGGGAGAGACGCAGGGCTCTTCACTGGCCGACGTCTTCCACCACACTCGCAAGGTGCTTGACATTTCGTCCGCAAGGTACAAATGGATCGTGGGGATGAGTACTTTTCAACAACTTCATTTGCGATCCAGATGAATCGTCGTCCGACGATGAGGAGATTATGGTTGCTGCTTTGGTCGTCCATGACCACATTATACATTAGTAGGCAGTGGCCAATGCTTAGTTGCTCGATCTCGGGGCATATACTCGGGCATTGAATCGTAACAGAGAGAGCAGCCATTACCTACTCTGGCAGGACTACTTCCAGTCCGCTGACCCACTCTTCAAACACAAACTATTTCGGTGCCACTTCCGGATGGCTAGACATGTGCTCAATCGCATCCGGGAAGGAGTGGTGGCGTACGATAACTATTTTGAATGCAATGAGGATGCCTTAGAAAAGGTTAACTTCTCCTCTCATCAAAGATGCACTGCAGCTATTTGGATGCTTGCATACAGAATACCCGGTGATCTTATTGATGAGTATGTCCGCATGAGCGAGTTCACGTACCTAGACTCCATGCATAATTTCTGCAAGGCTATGGTAGCAGTATTTGGCCCGGAGTACTTGAGAGAGCCAACTGCTGCAGATACAATCTGGTTGTTGGTGATCAATGCCGATAGGGATTTTCCGTGATGCTTGGTAGCATAGATTGTATGCACTAGGAATGAAAGAACTGCCCTTCTACTTGGCAGGGGCACTATAGGGGCGATGTGAAAGCTTGAAGTGTCATACTTGAGGTCGTGGCTTCACAAGATCTGTGGATTTGACACTATATATTTCTTCGGCATGGCCGGCTCTAACAATGACACCAACGTACTTCAGCACTCTCCGGTGTTCGCAAGGCTTGCAGAAGGCAACTGCCCAGAGGTCAACGTCGAGATTAATGGTCACCACTACAACAAAGGATACTACCTAGCTGGTGATATTTATCCTCAGTGGACTACTCTTGTCAAGACAATCTCCAACCCGATAAGAGAGAAGAGGCAGAGATTTGCTCAAGCCCAAGAGAGTGCTAGAAAGGATGTGGAGCGTGCTTTCGGTGTTTTTCAATCTGGGGCATCGTTCAGCATCCTGCTAGAACTTGGAGCAACAAGAAGTTGTGAGAGATGATGATCGCTTATGTGATCATGCACAATATGATCATAGAGGATGAGCGCGAGGATGAATTCTTTGATCTGGGGTGTCAATTTCATCATCAAATGCGTGATTAGAAAACTCACATTCAACTACAAGATGATTTGATTAAGCATATGTGTGGGCTCACCTTGGCAACCAATAGATGTATCGGCTATTTTTTCTTTCAAATGTATTTGTGACAATTTAAATTTTATTTGGTTTGTAAACTATGAGACTTTATTTGGTTGTGAAATTATGAGATATTTGTATTTGGTTGAATTATGCGAATTTTGGGCAATTTTTTGACATGTATGCAAAAAAGAAAAATGTCCACATACTAGCTACACGGACGATAATGCGTTGGCGCATTGGACACACTACCAACCCGAACACGAACGCAGGCAGACAGAGCCCAAAGCACCGATCCAAACCAAAGTTTTAAATAGCCGGCTATAACTCGGCTATAGCGCTTGGAGCAGGTGCCAATATGTGGCATAGCCCTCTAAACTTACAAAATAGCCGACTATAGCGGGCAATAGCCTCGCAATAGCTGATTTGAAGGGCCGCCGCTCTTTGGCATAGCCCGCAATTTAAAACACTGCTTCAAATGGAGAAAAACCTGAAATTCGCGTCCATTTACGTCGACGTGTTGGAGTTGCTCTAAGGCTATCTTCCACGCCTGTTCTTTCCTATTACTGTCATGTCCGGCCATGTGATCGCCGCCGCGGAGAGATCGCAGACGTAAATCTTTCAAGCAGATTCGTACTGCATCTGGCTGCTGGTAAATGCGTTTGACGACGATGAGGAAAATGATTGTACACTGAAGTTGCTCCAGAAGTTCAGATCCAGACTAATCATCGCCCGTCGCGGTACCACAAGGAACCTGCCAGCTTGTACGTCGTGCGGCCATTCGGGAGGTCCTGCTGGGGAAAATATCAGGTGCTACGGGAGCATCTAAGTTTAGGTGCTCCAAGAGCTTCTCGGTCATCGGATCTGAAATCCAACGGTCATCTACAGATGCGCTGGACCTGATTTGCAATACCAAATTTCTAGGGGTGTTCTTTGAATAAAAGCGTGAGCTCTCTCCTCGGCCTTCGGATCTCAGATCTAACGGTTGAAAAGCTCCTGGAGCACCTAATCTTAGGTGCTCCCGTAGCACCAGATATCCTCCCGGTCCTGCTGAACATTATATTGCCCTATCATCACGTTTCAATTTCATCATCAAATGCATGATTAGAAAACTCAAATTCAACTACAAGATGATTTGATTAAGCATATATGGGCTCACCTTGGCAACCAATAGATATATCGGCTATTTGTTCTTTCAATGCATTTGCGATGAAATAAATTTTATTTGGTTTGTAAACTATGATAACTTTTTATGAGATATTTGTATTTGGTTGAATTATGTGATTTTTTGCATTTTTTTGTTATGTATGCAAAAAGGAATAATAACCGCATAATAGCCGCGCGGACGAAAATTTGTCGGCGCCTTGTACGCATGGACAAAAAGCAAAAAAGAAGTCCGCGTCCATTTGCATCGGCACGTCGGAGTTGCTCTAAGGTTGTCTTCCACGCCTGTTCTTTCTGATTACGGTCATGCTCGGCATGTGGTCGCCGCGGAGAGATCGCAGCCGTAATCTTCCAAGCAGTTTCGTACTGCATCTGGCTGCTAGCAGTGGCGGATCTAGAATTTGACCAACGTAAGGGCAACATTACAAAGGGTAGTAGTTTTTTTGGTCACATTCGAACCACTCTTGGTCATATTTCTTTTTATAGAGAAATAGAGGAAGCCATACAAGGATTTAGTCAGGCCTATTCATACACTACCTAAACAAGAAAGTTAGATTCGGGCGCGCTCTACCACTGAGCTAATAGCCCGTCGCGCGGGCCTCCCAAAGGGAATGGGAGATGACCGGTAAACCAGATGCTTCGCGAACCACCGGTACATTTCGTTGCACTTAAATCACCCTCGTTAAGAGGCGCACTCCGATACCATTGATGTCCAATAGCTTTGATAGTAATGGCTGGATCTACTAATACCCCGTCCATTGAGTATAACAGAGCAAACAATGGTATAGCAATGAACAAAAGAATGACACTTGGAGTGTTATCTACTATTATAGGGGCTGTCGCGGACACTTAAAAAATTTGTCGGGCAGGCAGATTCACATCTCTTACAACCCACACAATCTTCGGTGACCCACACAATCTTCGGTTCTTGGCACGGAAGCACAACTGATACTGGTTTAGCTTCAGCGGAAGGATGGGGAATCAGGAGAACATGGGGGGGAGGAAGTAGCTACGCCTAACTCAAGATCTAGGAAATGCTTAGTAAGGCATTGCAACTCACTGATGGTTTGCAAATAGTTAATAAAGTACTAAATATACATATGAATGCATTAGTAAAAAAAGTTCTGCAAATTGTATGTGGGGGCCATGGCCCCCACCACCCCACCCCTAGATCCGCCACCGAAGCGGAAAATTGCGCTGTTCCGTCTCGTACCGACGGATCTCCTGCCGTCCATTGCGTTTTAAAGATTGATGCAGCACTGTGTAGTATAAAAAATAAAGCATTCTGTTCTCGGAAATACATAGCTATACAGCATGCAAACATGATACACAGGTCCCATCAAAGTCAGCTTTTTGTCAGATGACACAACGTCTTCCATGCATGTGTTATCCATCCCCCCCTCTCTCTCTATCTTTCTCTCTCTCTCTCTCTCTCTCTCTCTCTCTCTCTCCCTCTCTCTCTCTCAAACTAATGCATACATTTATTTCACCTTTGCTAACTTAAAATCATTCATATCTCTTAAACCAAACTTCCGATTTCAAAACTATTTATATATTTGAAATCATGTCACAAAGATCTTTAAAACAAGACCGATTTTCGATACATTTTAAAGAAGTTAAAATTCATGAAACACATTTCACATATTTCACCCGCTTAAAACCTTATGAATAAAATGATTTCAATCAGTTTCACAAAATCACATTTCAGTTTTGTGTTGTTTTTCACATTCAGAACTTGAATTTCACTTTCCACGGGCTTGTTTCACAAAAAACACATGCATTTCAATTGCACATGTTTGAAATAACATGTTTCACTCTTCTGAAATAAACTGTTACACATTGGTAATAATCAGTTTCACAAGTTAACTTTTCGGTTTCATATTATTTTTCACTTTCAGAACATACATTTCACTTTCCACTTACTTGTTTCATAAAAACACATATATTTCAATTGCACATTTTTTTAAAAGATGATGTTTCACTTTTTTGAAATAAATTGTTACACGTTTCAAAAAAATGTTATGAAAAATAACTTATTTTACTCTTTTGAAATAAAAATGTTACATACTTCCAAATGATTAGTTTCTCAAGGTGTCATTTGAGTTTAATAGGTTTATGTGAAAAGTGTTATTTTCACATATGTCTAGTGAAATAGGTTTGTTTCAGATTTTTATAGTGAAATGTGTTTATTTCACATATGAAATGTGAAACGTTGAAAATTAAATGTGTTTAAAATGTAACCAAAATTGGTCTAGTTTTAAAGTTCTTGACGCCAGGAGTCCAAATATATAAAAGTTTCATAAACGAGTCTATAGTTTAAAAGATATGGTTGATTTAAATTCTCTAAGAGGAAATAAATTCTATGGATTTGTTCTGCAGGTAGAGTGAGAAGAGAAACTTGCATGTGTGTCGTCCCTGTCAAAAGGTGTACTTTGGGGTCCATTATGCTGCCACTGATTTGACTAAAAATAAAGATACAAGAAATATACCTGTGCTATACATTTAGGTGGGCCATACATTTTTACGAATCTTAGAACAAGTGGATGGCCCTAGACCTAACGGCACATCACGTAAACACTCAAGATGACTTTGCGGATCCGGCACTTGCTGCTGGTAAATGCGTTTGACGACGATGAGGAAAATGATTGTACACTCAAGGTGCTTGTACGTCGTGCGGCCATTCGGGAGGTCCTGCTGAACATTATATTGCCCTATCATCACGTTTATTTGTTGACAATAATTATAGAGCATGTGCCTTCCATTCCATCAATGCGATGCTTGGATGATCTTTGACCACCTGGCTGGAGTCAGCCATCCTCTGGAACATCGCTCTTCATTAACATTACACTGGCAGCTCCCACCGTGCCAGTCACATAGTTTGCAAATCACAGGCCCTTTAACAAGATGCAGATAAAATTCAACACCTCTCAGTTCTCATGTCAGTTTGGGCTTCATTAATTTAGCCGGGCGCTGCTTATCGTGCCTTTCTTCCAAAACTTCTCATGTCAACAAAGTGCTAGCTAGTGGACACACATATGAGTCATTTTTTCATCACCATCTCTACTTCTAGCTGGGAGCAAAACTAGGGAAAATAATAACAGTCACCTCACAAGCTGATCTCAAATAACTTCCCTGTTGTATCAGCACCTTCTTCGGCTGAAATGTTCCCTTCTCAACCAGGCAATCTTTTTTACCCAGCCAGGACATCAACGACCTTTTTTAACAGCAAGCTTTAGAATCAGCTGACCATCCCAACAATCAAATCATCAGATGAACGATCATCAGTTCATAGTTGCTTCAGTTGTGGAGCATACATAGTCGCCGCTTCAAATACACATACAGAGAAGAGTTACAAATGCATACTTGGACACATGTTCGCCACACCTAAATTTAGGCTGTAGGTCCACGACTTGACTGCCTATTTACAGCTTGTTACATTCACAACTATTCGACAAAGTTTATCCAAGGGTGTCGTGAATTGAAATAAAACCTAGAACCCCTCGGGCAATGGCGACCAGGTCACCTTTACTGACATTAATGCAATGTTGCCAGCATTGAAGAAACAATCATGTTCAGCGGAACTGGATCGCTTCGGGGCAACCTTGAACTTCAAGTGTATCCAAAAATCTATCACCACAGCAACCACAAACCTTTTTAAACTCTGCGCCTCACCAATGGTGCCATCGAAGAGCCGAATTTGTTCATTCAACCCACTGGTAAAACAGTCGAGAGACAGATTGAAACTGCTTTGCACTTCTGATATGGCAACTTCTACAGTTGCCTCAACTGCATTTTCAAGATTTGAAAAAGTTATGTCAACAGCACCACAATCACCATGGATGCGACCCGTGAACACACTACGATTCCGCATGCCCATGTTGCCTAGAATTGATACCCCATCGATCAGCTGTAGATCATGATTTTCTGGTTCAGCAGTCTTGATCCTCATGTCGTATTCGATTAAAATACCACCCAGAAAATCAATCCCTCGCTTGGGGCCAGTCAAGTTGATGAGAGAACCCTACAAAGTAATTACGGAGTATAAGTTATTAGTAGCTCTTTCATATAAAAGTAAGAAACATCCTAAACACTTCCCTTATGATGTTTTACTTGTAACAATATTTACATAAAAGGGATATTTTACAGTTGATGAACAAGCTCTTCATTCTAATGCATTTGAACAGATTAATCACATGGAAGCATCTTTGTTTATGCAAAAGAGATGTAGTTGTAGCCATGGCACGTTATCGAGAGTACATAATCTCATCGGTTCTATGCATGTGATATTGTGAAATGAAAAATTATTAAGTAACTTTAAGTAAGGACTAAGTCTATTTAACTCTCTCAGGGCATCGAGGCTAGTCTATAAAATCGGGTACCTGACCCCGAAGTATTCCATGTTGCCTAAAGCATTCACTAGGGAGATTTAGGAGGTGGTTTTGCCAATGCATTCCACATGGCACATGCACAAAAATGCACCTAGGGGCGATTTAGACCGTGTTGAATACTTGTAAGAGGTCGAATACCAGGCCAGTCTATAGAATCGGGTATCTGACCCCGAAGTATTCCATACTGTGTAAATCATTCACTGGGGTCGTTTAGGAGGTGGTTTTGCCCATGTGGTCCACAGGGCACATGTGCAAAAATTACCTATAAAACTGCACCTAGGGGCGATTTAGATAGTGTTCAATACTTTTAAGAGGTGGAATATACCAGGCTTAAGTAGGTGAACCTCAATACTCCGGAGAGTTAGGTAGACCTGTTCATTGAAATAATTGCTTATAAGTATAGAAGTGCACCTGCTCCACAATGATGGGACCATCCCTGCTAAATTTGACGACATAATTAAGGCATCGATCCAGATTATCCCGCAGTGCTATGTATCCATACAACGCTATTGGCCCATCCATAGCAATTTTAGCCAACTTTATTGATACAATTTGTAACATGCGAGTAGGTCCATGCCGCATGCAAGTGCCATCGAGGATGATGCAGTTTGAGGGCTCTGTAAACATCATTGCCTCGAAAACAGCTTCATAAAAAAATACAAGTTATATTGTAATTGGGAATTCATCTACAGTAGTAAATAAATACTTGGCATATAAATGGTAAATATGTCGACTGAAGATTCCATGGCCCTATTACAAATATATGTTTACATGCAAGTGGAAACGATCTACGATAAACTACAAAGTCTGATGCCCCGAGAAGTTATAATTTCTTTTGAGGAAAATACAAAGAAAAGGAGAGTAATATGTAACTCACACTTTCACAAAGTTCCTTTGTAGCTCAATCACTTTAGACTTCATGATTTCTTCTTCTTCTGTTTCTCCCTCCAAGTTCTCTTCTAAGTTTTTTTCTTTCCGATAATAGATAACATCATTATCTTATATATATGTTAGAAAATATTTTCATTTTGATGACTATATGCATAGTTTGGCCGGGAGCAACTGAACCTGTTTAACACTTAGATAGGATAATTACATGCTAAAAACAATGAAAACTGGTGAAAATATTCCACCTCACAAATTTTCAACGTAAAACTATGAGAAGCAGAAAATATAAATAACATTATGGAGTGATACAACTTCCAATGAATCACAGCAATGACTAAGACAACGTCTAAAGGCACACCCAATTTGCATTAAGGCACAACAGGTAGCTGTCTCCTACTTTAATTTGCTTAACACCTAGCAAATTAAACCCCCGAGTACCCTTTGACGAGATTTCCTTTTCCTAGCGGCAATGCACAAGCATTCAACTAGTGAAAGCAAACAAAGTAAAGAAAAAATAAACTCAAGATTTCAGCAGAGAATATATTAGTTAGCCCCGTATATATACTTGAAAAATGTTGAAATTAAAAAAGAAGGAAAGAGGTATCGATCACTTACTCTCACTGCGGTCTGCGAAACTTCGTCTTGCCCTTGAATGCGTGCACTTGTATATAGAACCATCACGGTGCCTCCTCTTGAGATATACATCTAGAGGGAACACGCCGTCGAAGGGGCATGGAGCCTTCAGTGCGTCCAACCTCTCATATTCTTCGCCGTCACTGACCGTGGTTCCTTCCTCACGACCAGCACCTGTAACCTCGCCATAACAAGCAATGAACTCGCTTGTTGTGCTCCTCGTCCCCATGTTGTTCATGCCTGCTTGGGTGTCGGCAGAGTGGTCGTTGGCAGAGGTGATGTTCAGCCGCGTGTCTGGTTTACCAGAGTCATCGCCTTCTGCTTCCTCCCTGCTGCCGCTGGCCATGTTCTGAAATCCAAGAGGAAACCTATCACAAAATTAGAACGTGCAAGGCCTTTGTCAGCACCCGACACAAATAAGATGATACCATCGATCGATCAGCCAGTATTGAAACAGGAATGCAATATATATAAACCAAGGTCTGAAATCAATTTTAAATTTTCTTTGTTGTGGGAGTCAGAAACCAATTCTGGTCGCGATCCAGATCCAAAACTATGGCACAAGAAGAAGGAAACATACCTGGAAAGACGACCGGCGGGTGGACTGGGAGGCTCGTAAACTGGTCGCGCGAGCGACGTTGGCCACCAGCGAGGCGGAGCAGAGGCCATGAAAGAGACAGGTGGTCGCGAGAGGCGGTGCATTGGGGCAGGAGAAGCGGCAATGTCGTCGGAGGAGACGAGGAATCGGGCGGAAGATTCGCGCCTGAGCGCGCGGCGCCGGCTGGATTGGCGGCGGAGGGCTGAGGCTCGATCGTTCCCGCGGGCCGCGGCGAAGCAAAATCCCGCAAAATCTGTTCAGCGTCGGACGCGATTTGGCAATTTTGGCTTACCGCGCGCAGCAGCAGCAGGTCGCCGGATCAGCAACCCGCAGCCCTCCTTCCGATTTGTATCGTACGTTCAGAATTAACTTGTTCAGTTATGAAAACCCCACAGGTCCACAACCACTGAAAAAAAAAATAGCGCTATAGCGGTTTGAGAATTCTCTCGCTAAATAGATCAGTGTACAAAAGCTTGCTAATAGCATATTTTTAGGTCGGCGCTATTTTGCTATAGCGCGCTATTTTTTTTCATTGTCCACAACTCGACTGCATATGTCGTGGTAATCTCACGTCAGATGCCAGGGGATGCCTTATCATGGGTGGAGCCATGAGGACGTCGTCGGGGTTCGGAAGCGAGAGTGAGCACGAACTCGGGAAGACACGAGACGTACCCAGGTTCGGGGCTCTCCGGAGAGATAACACCCCTAGTCCTGCTATGATGACTATGATCAAGAGTGTACAAGGTTGCTCCTTAAGCTGTTTGGCTAGGGGGGGAAGAAGGGTAGAGCTACCTCTCTTCTCCTTGCTATGGTGAGTGTGTGTGGAATGAGGGCTGAACCCTTTGCATGGGTGAGCCCCGGGGGGGTTTATAGGCCAACCCCTCAGGGATACAATGGTAATACGGATAGGTGTAGGACCCGGACGTCAATGTCTAGGGTCGCTGGGTTCTTCGCCGGGTGCCGAGAACCCGGCCGACACGCTGATTGCCTTTTGCTGTAGCTTCGTACTTGCTGACGAGGGCCGCGTCATGAGTCGCATGGCTATAGTCCCGTGCCAGGCGGGTAGGTGGCCGCCTGGTCAGCGCGCACGGTAGCCACGCCCCTCCGGGATTGGGGGGAGCAGGTGGCACTGTTGCTATGCTCCGTCTTGTTGTAGCAGGTGAGTGCAGACTCCGAGAGGAAGGAGAGGCAGGCTACTAGAGGTCGGCCTGCTCCCCAAGCCGTCTTCTGGGGGCGCGCCGTCTTCTGGGAGCCGGCCGCCTGGTCGCTGGGCTTGAGGGCTTGTGCTAGCCCCAATGTCTTGAAATGTTAAGGGGTGCGGATGAGGCTACCCGGGGTCTATCTCCCCGACAGCATAACTGACAGTTTCTTGCATATACAGCTATTGACAAAGTTTATTCAGGGATGTGATGAACTGGAACAAAGACTAGTGCCCCTTAGGCAACGACGACCAGGTCATCTTCACTGAGATTAACGCAAAATTAGTCTTTATCTTTTGAGCATTAGACCCGTGGTTGCTAGCATTGAAGGAACAATCATGTTCGGCGGAACCGGATGACTCCTGGCCAATCTTCAACTTCAGGTGTATCCAAGAACCTGCCACTACAGCAACAACATACCTTTTTAAGCCTTGCGCCTCACCAATGGGGCCATTGAAGAGATAGATTTGTTCATTCAAAGCACTGGTAAAACAACCGAGAGACAGATCGAAATTGCTTTGCACTTTTGATATGGCAACTTCTATAGTCGCCTCAACTGCATCTTCAAGACCTGAAAAAGTTAGGTCAATTGCGCCGCACTCCCCATGGATGCGATTTGTGAACGCATGACGATTCCGTAAGCCCATGTGGCCTATCATTGATGCACCATCGATCAACTGTAGATCATGATTTTCTTGTTCACCACTTTTGATCCTCATGTCATATTCGATTAGAACATCACCCAAAAAATCAATCCCTCGCTTGAGGCCGCCAACGTTGATGAGAGAACCCTACAGAGTTATTATTATATAGTAGTTCTTAGTAATAAAAGTGAGAAACATCTAAAGCTAACGCTTCCCTTATGATGTTTTACTTGTAACAATATTTACAGATAAGGGATATTTCACAATTGATGAACAATCTCTTTATTCTGCTGCTTTTGGACAGATTAAGGAGATGACAGTATCTTTAATGATGGAAAAGAAAAGAAGTGGCTGTAGCATGTGATCGAGAGTATGGAATATCCAATCTCATCCATTCTATGCTTGTGACACTGTGAACCGAAAAAATAAGTAATTTTAAGTAAGGAATAAGTCTATTCAACTCCCTCTGGGCATCCAGCGAGGTTTGTCTATAAAATCAAATATCTGACTTCAAAGTATTCCATACTACCTAAATCATTAACTGAGGTGGTTTAGGAGCTGGTTTTGTCCATGTGATCCACATGGGCAAAACCTACCACTAAAACTTTACTCAGGGATGATTTAGATGGTGTTGACTACTTTCAAGGGGTTGGATACCTGGCTTTATACTTGATTGGTTAGCTAGACTTATTCATTGAAAAACTGCAGATAAGTATTTAAGTGCACCTGCTCAACGATGATGGGATCATCCCTGCTAAACTTAATGACATAATTAAGCAACGGATCCAGATTATCCCGCACTGCTATGTATCCATACAACGCTACTGGCCCACCATCCACATCAATTTTAGACAACATTATTGATAAAATTTGGAACATGTGACTAGGTGCATGCCGGATGCAAGTTCCATCGAGGATGAAGCAATTTGAGGGCTCTGTAAACATCTTTGCCTCGAAAACAGCTTCATAAGAAAATACAAGTTATATTATAAATCAAAATTCATGTACTAAATAAATACTTGCCATACAAAAACTAATGGTGCTTGCAGGATTCCATGGCCCCATTGAATGTTTTTGTTTATAGCTATGTGGAAACTATTTATGTTGTACTAGACATTCTGATCCCCTGAAAAGTTATTTTTTTTAGGACAACACAAAGAAAAGGCGATGATACGTAATCACCTCATAATGGAAAGGCCCGCTTCTAAAAAATATCTGCTTATGTTTCTCTTTCCACAAATCTTCTTTCAAGTTGATTTTTTCTTTCCAGTAGTAGATGGCAACATTGCCTTATGTTTATAAAACATTTTCATAAATTTACATGACTACTTCCATAGGTTAAGAACAACTAAACCTGTTTACTAAGGATATACAGTTACATGCTTAAATTGTTGAAAAGTTATGAAGATATTCCGTCTGACAAATTTTCAATGTAAAACTTATGAGCAGAAAAGATAAATATCATTATGGAGTGGTATAATGTCGAATGAATTGCAGAAATTACTAAGAGGTTAGTAAATCAGCAATAGTGTCATTGCCCATAAGACTCTAATTCTAGGTTCCTCCTAATTTTTCTATAATCAACATGTTTTTTTCTTTTCATTTTGGATTTTAAAACATATACGTAAAACACAATCTACTAAATTAATTCTTTGGTCTCAATTTCGCCTACTAGTATTTATAATACTTCAGGAGCTAATGAAAGAGGAAATCTCGTCAAAGGGGGCGAATTTGTTAGGTGTTAAGCAAAAGTAGGAGAGAGTTAACTGTCATGCCTTAAATCAAACTGGGCGTGCCTTTAGACGTTGTCTCCAAAAGGAACTCGAGTTTTTGACGCGATTGCCGAGGAATTGAGAGAATTGAATTTTACCAAAATAGTTTATACGAGAGAGAGAACAAAAAGGGGGGAGGGGGTTGGGGGGGGGGGGGGGGGGGGGAGGTATCGATCAGTTACTCTCACTGCGGTCTGCAATGCGACATTGTTGTCCATGGATGTGTGCACTTGTATATAGAACCATCACGGTGCCTGCTTTTCGGAAATACATCCAAAGGGAGCACACCTCTCCATAACAAGCAATGAACTCCCCTGTTGGGCTCCTCGTCTCGATGGTGTTCGTGTCTGGTTTACCAGTATCATGGCCTTGTACTTCACTGCTGCTGGCCCTGTTCCGAAATCAAAGAGAGGAAATCTATCACTAAATTAGAACGTGGTACAAAGCCAGCTTCAGAATCCAGTACCAATAAGATGCCATCGTTGGTCAGTCGGTACTAAAACGGGAATGTAATATGAACCCAAGTTCCAAGGCTGAAATCGATTTTTAATTTTTCGGCCTTTTTCTCTCCTGTGGGTGCCAAGCTGCTAAATAAGAATCCAAATTCTTTTATATTATATAAAAATCCAATTTTGGTCGCAGTCCAGATCCAAAATTATTCCATGAGAAGAATAAAACATACCTGGAAACACGACGGACATGTGGACTGGGAGGCTCGTAAACTCGTCGCACAAACGCTGGTGGCCACCCGCGAGGCGGAGCAGAGGCCATGGAAGAGAGAAGTGGTCGCGAGAGGCGGTGCATTGGGGCAGGACGAGTGGCAACGTCCGTCAGGCCGTCGGAGAAGAGGAAGAATCGAGCACAAGATTTGCATCTAGCGTGCGGCAGCGCCGAATAGTGCTGGATTGGCGGCGGCGGGTCCAGCACAAGATTTGCATCTTGCTCGTTCGCGTGGGAATTAAATTCCGCAAAATCTGTTCGGCCATCGGCGGACGCGATTTGGCTTGTCGCGCGCCCTAGCGGCAGCTCCGTCGATCTGCGGCCCGCAGCTGCATGGCACGTTCAGAATTTTAACGAGCGCTCCTTCGGAAGCCTCGTAACGATCAGCGCCACTTGGCGCGCTCTCAGCCATTCACCACATGTCGCGCTCTAGGCGCTCCCTTCGGATTTTATTTTTTTATTTTTCCGCACGCGTTTTCGGCTTTTTAAACGGTTTTTTTGGGTTTTTTCAGCGTTTTCCACCGGTCTTCATTAGCTTTTCAATCAAAAGAAAAAATTTGATAAAAAAACACGAAAAAACGCGCTTTTTTTCCTTTCGCGAGAGTCACGACCGTGCCTCTCGGAAAGGAAAAGAAACACGTTTTTTGTTTTTTTCCTTTCGCGAGAATCACGGTTTTGCTTCCGCAAGAGGCACAGTTGTGCTTTAACGACAGTCACGGCCGTGCCTCCTCGGAAACGGAAGAAAAACACGTTTTCTCTTTTTATTTTTCCTTCCGCGAGAGTCACGGTTTTGCTTCCGCGAGAGGCACGGTTGTGATTTCATGAGAGGCACGGGCGTGCCTCTTTCGGAAAGGGGAAAAACCCATGCTCCCGGTTCGGTTTTTTCGTCCGGTTTTTTCGTGAAAAAAAAGTTCATCAAAACCTATCAACATAGCATTTAGTTTTGAAGATGTCGACGCGAGGAATCCAACGGTGAAAGCGGTTCGAGATTTGGACGCACGGTTTGAGAGATAATTTTTTTTGAATAAACGGATCTACGAAAAAAGGGAAAACTCCCAAGTTGCGATAAGTGGCACGCTGCATGTGCGCCACTTGTCGCAACCAGGGGAATTGGAGTGATCTTTGCAACGAGTACTCCTCAATTAGTGATTTCGATTTTCTATCGTGACAGACCCGCGGATTTCTGTCGAGGAGGCCTCTATTGACTTAGAGCGCCTCGCTTTTAGGCGCTCGTTCGGCCCACCGGAGCAGGAGCCTTGGCTCATGCTGCTTGACTGCGTTTCCCTCAACCCCCCGGACATCGACCACTCTCAGGACCATATGGCCTCGCACCTCGCCTCTTCCGGCCGTTTCTCCACGAAATCGCTTTACCAGGCGATTGCGGCGTCTCCCGGCCTGGAATCCCTCATGCAGATTTGGCCCATTCAGCTGCCACTTAAGATCGAGATTGTTGTGACAATGGATTCGTGGACGTGTTCCTTCTGGGGTGGAGGTCCTCGCCATGTCCATGTAGATGGATTGTGCATGCTATGTGAGACCGAGGAAGATTCCAATCATTTTTTCTTCACTTGTGTAATGACACAATTCCTTTGGAGCTGCTTCCGAGAGGTGGTCCCCGAAAGATGGTGCAACACCAACTTCCCAGACCTCTTCGACGAGCTTTAGACCTCCCCTCCGAGCTCACACCGCTATAAGTGGTTGACCATTGGTGTGCTTGCGTGGACCCTGTGGGCGATTCACAACAAGCTGATTGCATGGACCCTGAGACTTCCTAGTGACGCTCTATACAAAATGTGTGGCTATTTGCAGATTTGGCGGCCGCTTAGCCATGCCACGGATCTAGACGCCATCGACATCTACATTGCTGATCTTCGGACGTTGGCTCATCACTTGGCGCCGCTGCTCCCCACTCCACCACCTGAGCCGGATTAGATGTCCGCTTCACCGACTCGTCGAGGCTCGGCTTCGGCCGTCCTCCTGTTATTTATGTTCTCTTGGGCTTCTTGAGTTGTGCCCTCAGCATCAACCTCTCGTACCTTGTTCGTTTGCTACGTGTGTGGTGTGTGCGTGTGCATGTGTTGTGTTGGATCTTTGTATGTTGTTGTTTGGCTCTGGTTGTTTGCTTTTATATATAAAGCGGGGTGAAAGCCTTTTTCGGTAAAAATCAAATTCCGACATTCACGCAAGTAACCTAATTGGTTTGGAGTAGTTAATTTTCAATTAGTACAGTTCAATTCCGTCACTGCCTTCGTGAATTGATTGTCGCGCTGGTACACCGTCAAGCGACCAGCGATTGGTTCGCGGGTTATAGGGATGTGTGTGTGTGGCGGGGGGTGGCGGAGCAGGCGATTAGGTTGGGGCTAGGGTGGGCGGATCTTTTGAGGAGGAAGAAGGTCTTGTAGCCGTTGGATTTCAATATAATGGCTGTAGCCACTGAACCAAAAAAATTAGGTGCATGCATAATAGTTGCCCCCATGGATTTCATGTGTGAACAATTTCAGCGCAGAGTTCTTCTAACAGCCAAGGACATGCCATTAAGACTCCACACCTAAATATTTCCATTCACACATCATTCTTGAGCATGAACAAGATATTTTACATATTACATGGAAGTGTAAACGAAAGGATAGGTAGTCATGCCACAGACCGGCATGAACCTTGTGATCAACAATTCTCAATATGTTTGACCACATAGTCGGATCAATCTTCGTATTTGAGATGACAGTTGGCATCAAACTTGGTGAGCAGCAAGACATGAGAAGAATGGGTGATAACAATCTTCAAGTGTTGAGTTGCACCTAGGATAGAACACATATATTATCTAGCAAGGTTTTGTGGCGAAGATATTTCCTTGTGTTTAATTAACCAGTCAGGTAGAGGAACAAACATAAGATCTTCACCTCCTATGGCACCTGCAAGTCCAAGAGAGTTCTAACATCTATGCACGACGAAATAATGATCCACTGCAGGATCTTAAGGAAGATGGCTCATTGGTTGCAGTTACAGTTAGCCAATTATGTAAGTCAACATCGATTCCATCCTCTAAAATTTTGTCTACCATGGAATGCTAATGAAGGTGGTGTGTTAATAGGGCAGAGCATGTTGTGGCTAGTAGCTTTGGCAAAGGTCCGACGATCCAACCATAAGAAGGTAGATTTGTTACTCCCAATCTTGCATCGAGAGATAAGCCTAAGTTTATCGACGTGTTTGTGTATGAGTTTAGGTAGGTATGAAGCATCTTCACCATAGGACATGGGTAGTGGCGCGTGGTTTTGAACCCAATCTTTCCACGGTAGGTTTGGGGAATGTGAAAAAATGTATGGGTGAATTTGAACATAAGGAAAACATTTTGCACTAGAATGTTTTTGACACCTAAACCACGTGCACCTTTGGGTGTACAATCTTTGTTCAACATAGTCGTATCAAGCTTAAGGTAATCATGATCTGTTGAGTGTTTGATAAACATGAGTCATGAGGAAATATTTATGAAATAGTTTCAATAATATTTGAAATAGTTTCGGGAGGAACCGGAAGCGTTTCGGGGTCATTGGAAGGGTTTCGGGGTTTATCGGGCAATATCAGGTATTACCGATAAATAATATATAGGTGAAAAATGTTTCCGAAGATGTTAAATTAATAATAAAAGGCTCTAATAATAGTTAGAAGGCTTTTATATTTTAATTAATATCAATGGGCCTTAAAAGCCCTAGTGGTGGAAAGGATATTGGGCCACTTGAAGGAAATATGCCCTATATTGAGCGTGAATCATATAGTAGATATGATCAACATAGTGATGTTCACCATTGAAACTACTCCATCTCACGTGATGATCGGACATGGTTTAGTTGATATGGATCACGTGATCACTTAGAGGATTAGAGGGATGTCTATCTAAGTGGGAGTTCTTAAGTAATATGATTAAATTGAACTTTAATTTATCATGAACTTAGTCCTGGTAGTATTAGCATATCTATGTTGTAGATCAATAGCTCGCGTTTAGCTCCCCTGTTTTATTTTTGATATGTTCCTAGAGAAAACTAAGTTGAAAGATGTTCGTAGCAATGATGCGGATTGGATCCATGATCTGAGGATTATCCTCATTGTTGCACAGAATAATTATGTCCTTGATGCACCACTAGGTGACAGACCTATTGCAGGAGCAGATGCAGACGTTATGAACGTCTTGACAAAAACTCGGTATGATGACTACTTGATAGTTTAGTGCACCATGCTTTACGGCTTAGAACTGGGACTTCAAAAATGTTTTGAACACCACGGAGCATATAAGATGTTCGAAGAGTTGAAATTGGTATTTCATCTCATGCCCGTGTCGAGAGGTATGAGACCTCTGACAGTACTTTGCCTACAAGATGGAGGAGAATAGCTCAACCAGTGAGCATGTGATCATAATGTCTGAGTACTACAATTGCTTGAATCAAGTGGGAGTTTATCTTCCAGATAAGATAGCGATTGACAGAATTCTCTAGTCACTATCACAAAGTTACTAGAACTTCATGATGAACTATAAAATGCAAGGGATGACGTAAACGATTCCCGAGCTCTTCGTGATGCTGAAATCGACGAAGGTAGAAATCAAGAAAAGCATCAAGTGTTGATGGTTGACAAGACCACTAGTTTCAAGAAAAGGGCAAAGGGAAGAAGGGGAACTTCAAGAAGAACGGCAAGCAAGTTGTTGCTCAAGTGAAGAAGCCCAAATCTGGACCTAAGCCTGAGACTAAGTGCTTCTACTGCAAAGGGATTGGTCACTGGAAGCGGAACTACCCCAAGTATTTGGCTGATAAGAAAGGATGGCAAAGTAAACAAAGGTATATTTGATATACATGTTATTGATGTGTACTTTACTAGTGTTCATAGCAACCCCTCGGTATTTGATACTAGTTCAGTTGCTAAGATTAGTAACTCGAATCGGGAGTTGCAGAAGGAATAGAGACTAGTTAAGGGTGAAGTGACGATGTGTGTTAGAAGTAGTTCCAAGATTGATATGATCATCATCGCACTCCCTATACTTTCGGGATTAGTGTTGAACCTAAATAAATGTTATTTGGTGTTTGTGTTAAGCATGAATATGATTTGATCATGTTTATTGCAATACGGTTATTCATTTAAGCTAGAGAATAATTGTTGTTCTGTTTACATGAATAAAACCTTCTATGGTCATACACCCAATGAAAATGGTTTGTTGGATCTCGGTCGTAGTGATACACATATTCATAATATTGAAGCCAAAAGATGCAAAGTTAATAATGATAGTGCAACTTATTTGTGGCACTGTCGTTTAGGTCATATTGGTGTAAAGCGCATGAAGAAAGTCCATGCTGATGGGCTTTTGGAATCACTTGATTATGAATCAGTTGATGCTTGCGAACCATGCCTCATGGGCAAGATGACTAAGACTCCGTTCTCCGGAACAATGGAGCAAGCAACAGACTTGTTGGAAATAATACATACCGATGTATGCGGTCCAATCAGTGATGAGGCTCACGGCGGGTATCATTGTTTTCTAACCTTCACAGATGATTTGAGCAGATATGTGTATATTTACTTGATGAAACACAAGTCTGAAACACTTGAAAAAGTTCAAAGATTTTCAGAGTGAAGGAGAGAATCATCGTAACAAGAAAAAAAAGAGGTTTCTACGATATGATCGTAGAGGCAAATATTTGAGTTACGAGTTTGGCCTTCAATTAAAACAATGTGGAATAGTTTCACAAACTCATGCCACCTGGAACACCACAGCATAATGGTGTATCCGAACGTCATAACCGTACTTTATTGGATATAGTGCAATCTATGATGTCTCTTACCGACTTACCACTATCGTTTTGGGGTTATGCATTAGAGATGACACAGTATGGATTGTGGTTTAGCAAGAAACCGAAGCTGTCGTTTCTTAAAATTTCGGGTTGTGATGCTTATGTGAAAATGTTTCAACCTAATAAGCTCGAACCCAAATCGGAGAAGTACATCTTCATAGGATACCCAAAAGAAACTGTTGGGTACACCTTCTATCACAGATCCAAAGGCAAAAATTCTTTGTTGCTAAGAATGGATCCTTTCTAGAGAAGGAGTTTCTCTCGAAAGAAGTGAGTGGGAGGAAACTAGAACTTGATGAGGTAACTGTACCTGCTCCCTTATTGGAAAGTAGTTCATCGCAGAAATCTGTTCTTGTGACTCCTACACCAATTAGTGAGGAAGGTAATGATGATGATCATGAAACTTCAGATCAAGTTACTACAGAACTTCGTAGATCAATCAGAGTGAGATCCGCACCAGAGTGGTACGGTAATCCTGTTCTGGAGGTCATGTTACTTGACCATGACGAACCTACGAACTATGAGGAAGCGATGATGAGCCCAGATTCCGCGAAATGGCTTGAGGCCATGAAATCTGAGATGGGATCCATGTATGAGAACAAAGTGTGGACTTTGGTTGACTTGCCTGATGATCGGCAAGCCATAGAAAATAAATGGATCTTCAAAAGGAAGACGGATGCTGATAGTAGTGTTACTATCCACAAAGCTAGAATTGTCGCAAAAAGGTTTTCGACAAGTTCAAGGTGTTGACTACGATGAGATTTTCTCACTCGTAGAGATGCTTAAGTCTGTCCGAATCATGTTAGCAATTACCGCATTTTATGAAATCTGGCAAATGGATAAACAAAACTGCATTCCTTAATGGATTTATTAAAGAAGAGTTGTATATGATGCAACCAGAAGGTTTTGGCAATCCTAAAGGTGCTAACAAAATATGCAAGCTCCAGCGATCCATCTATGGACTGGTGCAAGCATCTCGAAGTTGGAATATACGCTTTGATAAATTGATCAAAGCATATAGTTTTATACAGACTTGCGGTGAAGCCTGTATTTATAAGAAAGTGAGTGGGAGCAGTACAACATTTCTGATAAGTATATGTGAATGACATATTGTTGATCGAAAATAATGTAGAATTATTCTGCAAAGCATAAAGGAGTGTTTGAAAGGAGTTTTTCAACGAAAGACCTCGGTGAAGCTGCTTACATATTGAGCATCAAGATCTATAGAGATAGATCAAGACGCTTGATAAGTTTTTTCAATGAGTACATACCTTGACAAGATTTTGAAGTAGTTCAAAATGGAACAATCAAAGAAAGAGTTCTTGCCTATGGTACAAGGTGTGAAATTGAGTAAAGACTCAAAACCCGACCACAGCAGAAGATAGAAAGAGAATGAAAGTCATCCCCTATGCCTCAGCCATAGGTTCTATAAAGTATGCCATGCTGTGTACCAGATCTATTTTATACCCTACACTAATTTTGGCAAGGGAGTACAATAGTGATCTAGGAATAGATCACTGGACAGCGGTCAAATTTATCCTTAGTGGAATAAGGATATGTTTCTCGATTATGGAGGTGACAAAAAGGTTCGTCGTAAAGGGTTGCGTCGATGCAAGTTTTGACACTGATCTGGATGACTCTAAGTCTCAATCTAGGCATATTGAAAGTGGGAGCTATTAGCTAGAGTAGCTCCGTGCAGAGCATTGTAAACATAGAAATTTGCAAAATACTTACGGATCTAAATGTGACAGACCCGTTGACTAAAATTCTCTCACAAGCAAAACATGATCACACCTTAGTACTCTTTGGGTGTTAATCACATAGCGATGTGAACTAGATTACTGACTCTAGTAAACCCTTTGGATGTTGGTCACATGTCGATGTGAACTATGGGTGTTAACCACATAAAGATGTGAACCATTGATGTTAAATCACATGGCGATGTGAACTAGATTATGACTCTAGTGCAAGTGGGAGACTGAAGGAAATATGCCCCAGAGGCAATAATAAAGTTATTATTTATTTCCTTATATCATGATAAATGCTTATTATTCATGTTAGAATTGTATTAACCGAAAACATGATACATGTGTGAATACATAGACAAACAAAGTGTCACTAGTATGCCTCTACTTGACTAGCTCGTTGATCAAAGATGGTTATGTTTCCTAGCCATAGACATGAGTTGTCATTTGATTAACGGGATCACATCATTAGGAGAATGATGTGATTGACTTGACCCATTCCGTTAGCTTAGCACTTGATCGTTTAGTATGTTGCTATTGCTTTCATCATGACTTATACATGTTCCTATGAGTATGAGATTATGCAACTCCTGTTTACCGGAGGAACACTTTGTGTGCTACCAAACGTCACAACGTAACTGGGTGATTATAAAGGTGCTCTACAGGTGTCTCCAAAGGTACTTGTTGGGTTGGCGTATTTCGAGATTAGGATTTGTCACTCCGATTGTCGGAGAGGTATCTCTGGGCCCACTCGGTAATGCACATCACTATAAGCTTGCAAGCATTGTAACTAATGAGTTAGTTGCGGGATGATGTATTATGGAACGAGTAAAGAGACTTGCCGGTAACGAGATTGAACTAGGTATTGAGATACCGATGATCGAATCTCGGGCAAGTAACATACCGATGACAAAGGGAACAACGTATGTTGTTATGCGGTTTGACCGATAAAGATCTTCGTACAATATGTAGGAGCCAATATGAGCATCCAGATTCCGCTATTTGTTATTGACCGGAGACATGTCTCGGTCATGTCTACATATTTCTCGAACCCGTAGGGTTCGCACGCTTAAAGTTTCGGTGACGATTGTATTATGAGTTTTTGTGTTTTGATGTACCGAAGGTAGTTCAGAGTCCCGGATGAGATCGGAGACATGACGAGGAGTCTTGAAATGGTCGAGACGTAAAGATCGATATATTGGACGACTATATTCGGACATCGGAAAGGTTCCGAGTGATTCGGGTATTTTCGGAGTACCGGGGAGTTACGGGAATTCACCGGGAGAAGTATTGGGCCTTATTGGGCCATACGGGAACAAAGGAGAGAGGCCAAAAGGAAGGAGGCGCGCGCCCCCCCTCTAGTCCGAATTGGACAAGGGGTGCAGCCCCCTTTTCCTTCTCCCTCTCCCCCTCTTTCCTTCTCTCCTACTCCGGAAAGGAAAGGGGAATCCTACTAGGACCTGGAAGTCCTAGTAGGACTCCCCACACTTGGCGCGCCCCCTCTAGGGCCGGCCTCTCCCTCCCTCCTTTATATACGGGGGCAGGGGGGCACCTCTAGACACAACAATTGATCTCTTGATCTCTTAGCCGTGTGCGGTGCCCCCCTCCATCATAATCCACCTCGATCATATCGTAGCGGTGCTTAGGCGAAGCCCTGCGTCGGTAGCATCATCATCACCGTCATCACGCCGTCGTGCTGATGGAACTCTACCTCGAAGCTCTGCTGGATCGGAGTTCGTGGGACGTCATCGAGCTGAACGTGTGCTGAACTCGGAGGTGCCGTGCGTTCGGTACTTGGATCGGTCGGATCGTGAAGACGTACGACTACATCAACCGCGTTGTCATAACGCTTCTGCTTTCGGTCTACGAGGGTACGTGGACACACTCTCCCCTCTCGTTGCTATGCATCACCATGATCCTACGTGTGCGTAGGAAAATTTTGAAATTACTACGTTCCCCAACACCACTTGGACCGAATAGGAGTAGCGTCGCCCTTTTCTTCTTGGAGAAGGAAGGGGAGGCCGAACTGGAGGGGGATTCCCCCCTCCTTGGCTGGCAAAAGGGGGAGGGTTTCCTTCCCCTTGTGGTGCCCCCTCTCCCCTCCCTCCAACCTATATATACTCGAGTGTGGTTCTAATCTCCTTCCTCTAATTCTCCGGCGACGATTAGCTCTGGACGGCGAAGCGCTGCCGGATCGTGAAGATCGTACGCTTACAACTTGTAGAGAGGCCGTGCTTTTGCTCTTCCATTCGAGGGAGGGGTTTGTGTGATCGTTCATCTACGGTTCTAGAGACTCCAAGTACGATCTACATCGGCTCGTCTTCTTCCGCTGCAACTCAGAGTTGGTAAAGATCTGATCCAAACCGTTTACTGCATCTTCATAGTTCTCTTGGGTGATCGTAGGGTGATTTTTTGTTTTCTACTACATTTCCCAACAGTTGCCAGCCGCCGCCTCACTGGCGCACTCCTCTATACTATGTCTACCTGTTGACATGCTTGACATGCTTCTCCCTCGCTGGACGCTAAGGTTCACCGTCGTTGTGTGTCAGTTATAGACTTTGAGTCATCAAGTCCATCCTTCAGTGTACAAGGAGAGGGAGCATATACATAGAACGTACAAATTAAAAAATGAGCTAACGATCAAATCGTGTAGTCGTGCATTCGGGGCTTGAGCCTTGGGCGTGCGTTCCTGCCTGGTCGTTTTCTTACAGCTGTGGAGAAATACTAGTCTTATTTAGACCTTGTACAATGTAAGGTGCTCAAGTTTTTTAACCACCAGCACTTAGCTCTACAAGAGGTGTCTAATTAAGTATTTTCTCTCTACAAATAAGCACGATGCTTACAGAAAACTGGTTTATTTCTCTAAGCATCTTCTCTAAGCACATTACATTGTACATGGCCTTATAGGGTAGTCCATGGATCACCTATAGCTACGCAGCTAGGCCCATCAGTTTTCAAATCAAAAAGTGATGCAATTGGGCATAGTCATACCAATAGAGGTAATTAGGAGCACACGGTTGAAGGTGGATCAAGTTAGCGATGCAGCAGTTATGTTGGGAGGAGTTGCTCCCAAGCAATGTTTATGAAAGCACGACCAATTTTTTTCCATAGTTGGTTAACATCTATTAATAACAACATAAATATCCATTCTAGAAGGAGAATTTCAATTAGAGCCAAGTTATTGACCGTGGACTTATAAACATATCAGCCTCGTTTTGTCTGAAAGAACTGTTTTTTTTTTGTCCAGGGGTTGTCGCGTTAGATTTAAGCCCCCAATTGTGATTCAGGGCATGGATGCAGGGGGACAATTGAAGCAAGCTCGTCAAGAAAGGCTTGCTTTAGGAAGGTAGTTTCGGTTGGCTCGTATACATTCGTAGAAATTAATAGCTCTTGCGAGGCTAGGCAGGATGCCAGGGTTGATAGAGAGTTTCCATTTAGTTAGACGGGATAGAAGATAAGTGATTGGACGAAAGCGTACGCTCAGGACACCACTGGCCGAACCTGTGACATCTTTATACTCGGATAAGTCAAGCTTGTTGGGGAGAAACATGTGTTTCATTAGGGTCGAGGTTTTAAAATTGTGTTTATCAGGAAAAGGCAATATAAGGTTCGAAGTAATGAGTTCAGCAAGAATATGAACACATAGTTGTAGTTACTAAATCCCATTTGTTCTTTGCATATAAGGATTTTTTTTCTTTGGTAATTCTAAATCAGAGTATATCAAACATCTAGTTTGTAGTTATGTAGATGTAGATTTTAAACTGACTTGTAGTTTATTTCCATACACATACACTTTTGAGTAGCCACATGAAGATTTTCTACATTTTTTTCCTGTGGGTCTTTTTAATGGTTTAGTAAAAGCTTTACACGTGTAGTTCTATTTTTTTTAGCTTAGATGTAGTTCTAAATTACCCACCTAGTCATCAATTGATTTATATGTACTTCCTCCGGTCTTTTTTACTTTGCATATAAGATTTGATTGAAGTCAAACTTCGTAAAGTTCGACCAACTATATAGAAAAAAATATCAACATTCACAATACGAAATCAATGTCATCAGATGCGTCACGAATTTAATTTTCATACCATATAACTTTAGTATTATAAATGTTGATATTTTTTCATATAAATCTGGTCAAAGTTTACAAAGTTTGACTTGAGAGAATTCTTATAGGCGGAGTATAAGGACCAGAGGGATTACCTCTGCCAAATATTTCAAAGTTGCACCATCCCAATCTAAATGAGCTTGTGGGACAATAGCTGCTGTTTTCAAGATTTTCAGAGGGACACCCTGCTCCACCTCTCCAAGATGAATGCAACAAACCTCTCATCTGGAATTCTCATGTTAGCATCGTGTTATGCTCTGCACGTGCTCTTGGGTACTAGGACTGCGTTTGGATAACAACCAAAGCTGGTCCTAGCCACACCAAAACAATCGGCCTGCCCATGAATTTTTGGTACAGCCGCCGCGCAGGAAGAAGACGCCCCGCCGCCGCCTACGCCGCGCAGCCTTTGGCCGGCGATGTAACACCCCGGATGTAACTTGCCATATTTGTAACTCCGACTCTTGCCATTTCCGGCTATGTGTTATGATTTTCCCTCCGACTCTTTCGTTTTGTATTTTGTCATGTCATGCATTTCATATCATGTCATCATGTGCATTGCATTGCATACGTGTTCGTCTCTTGCATCCGAGCATTTTCCCCGTTGTCCGTTTTGCAATCCGGCGCTCCTATCTCCTCCGGCGCATCCCTCTTGTTTTCTGTCGTGTGCGGGTGTCAAACTTTCTCGGAATGGACCGAGGCTTGTCAAGTGGCCTTATTACACCATCCGGAGACCACCGGTCAAGTTTCATTCCATTTGGAGGTCGTTTGGTACTCCAACGGTTAACCGGGCATCCGCAAAGTCCATTTGTGTGTGCAGCAAAACCCACCTAAAAACCAGCCCAAAACCCACCAAACTCTCTTCCATGCTCTAGGTCGTTCGATCATGATCGTGTGGGCGAAAACCGCACCTCATTTGGAGCCTCCTAGCTCCCTCTACCTATAAATATGTGGGCATCCCGAAATACATCTGCAGTCCAAACCCTACCTTCTTCCACCTCGCGCCCGGACGAAATTCCCCGCCGCCGGACGTGTCCGCGCCGCCGTCCCGGACGAATCCCGTGCCGCCACCTGTCCCTGCCGCCGCCGTTCCCACCGCGGGCACGCGAGCCCAGATCCGGCCCGCGGGGCCTGAACCCCGTCGCCACCCGAGGCGCCTGCCCCGCGCCCGAGGCTCGCCGCCTTCGCCGCCTCCGCGCCGGCGGCTGCGCCGCCCGCCGCCTGCCGGACCCCGCCGCCTCGCCGGCCCGCCGCGGGTGCCGTCTTCCCCGTCGCCGGCATCCTCCCGCGCCTCCGCCCGCGGCCTCCACTCCGGCGACCGACGGCGCCACCTCGCCTCCTCCTCCCTCAGGCCGCCGCCCCGCCTCCTGATGATATGTTTTATTGCAAGCGGAGATCATGAAGAGTTCGTTGTAAAATGTTACATCGATAGTCTTCATCTTTTCACCGTGCGATTTTCGATTTAAGTTAAGGGTTTTGTGTAACACACAATGTGGTGGCACAGTTAGTTGGAATTTGTTCAAACTAGTTACTGTGGCGAATTCTATAACAAGGGCAAAGTATGTTGACGCTTTAGAAGCGACAAAGAAGATGTTGAATCATATAGTTCATTCATGAACTTAGTATAGTTCCAAGATGGCTTTTGACAATGGGACACTACTGCAGGTAGTTGCTCCAAAACTCAGTCTGAGGAATCCAGGTTTGACCTGTGATTCACATACATACAAAGCCAAGTCCACACAAAATATGAATTTTGTGAAAACGTGAAAACGCGAGGACATGCAAAGATACACACGGAACTGAAGTCGTCAGATCCGTTGGACATCAGGCTATACCACAAGCGAAGCATATTTACATCGGTGTGCCACAGGTGTAAAGTGCATTAGCATTAACTAGATTATTGACTCTAGTGCAAGTGGGAGTCTGTAGGAGATATGCCCTAGAGGCAATAATAAATGATATTATTTATCTCCGAGTTCATAATTATGTTTATGTTCCATGCTATAACTGCTATGGTTCTCGAGTCTGCAATAACCACGAGGCTCAGAGGAAGACTCATATGCACGTGTGGAATAATAAACGGTAAAATGTATTCCTAGTCTGGCCTCTAAGACTAGCTCAAGTGTTGCATGATGGTTATGTTTTCCTGATCATGGGCATGTCTATGTCAGCAACCTTGAGGGCATAATGTTAAGAGAACATTTGTGTTGAATCGACCCGGCATGATGTTATGCTATGAGATTCATTCGTCACAAGTTTATTGGTACATAACACAGAGATGGTTAACGTTTGCATGATTCCTTAGATCATGAGAGTATCGAGTTTCTTCATGCTTGCTTCATGAACTTTGGGGTTTGTTAAACGTCATCCGTAAATGGGTGGCTATTACGGCGGCTTACGGGTTCATGGAAAAGTGTGTCAAGTAACTTGATAGCTCAAGATTGGGATTTGCTCCTCCGACGATGGAGAGATATCTCTGGGCCCTCTCGGTGTTACGGTATCCATCATCGTCTGGCCAGACACTTTGTGATTTGATCACGGGGATGCCGGAACACGATAACGAGAAAAGAGAACAATACCGGTAACGAGGTAACTATCATAGTGGACAAGTTGTTGATTCACGGGAATGCCAACATGTCTCACCTCGGGTATTTGTAACATATCGCGAAGTAACAGGAATAGCACACGGCAACTGGAGGTTCACTCGAATATTTATTCGTGTGGGTATAGGGGTCAATATGGGTGTCCACGGCTCCGATGTTGATCATTGATCGGAAGGTTTTCCGGGTCATGTCTATACTTCACCGAACCTATAGGGTCACACGCTTAAGGATCATCTATCTGCTGAATACTAGACAGGGAGTCTGAGAGAAAATCACCGAAAAAGTTTCGGACACCGAAAAGTTTCGGACAGCGGAATCGTACCGCAGAGAGAGGTCATCGGATAAGTTTGGATGATACCGAAAAGTTGTTTCGGGATACACCATTAAGTCAAATTGGTTTCGGCACATGCCTGATAATTCTTGGAGGATGCCAGAATCATTCTGGAAGCTTTTTGGAATTTTCTGAGATAAAAACCGGAAATGTTCCGGAGCTGCCGGAGCACTTCAGATGCGTTTCGCAGATGAAAATCACTAAAACCGGAATTGTTTCGGAACGCGTTGAAAATCATTTTAGTGGGTACTGGAAATGTTCTTAGCCCACATAAATATTTTCAGTTCGATCAGACGCTGAAAAATGTCGTCGTGAATAGTGAAAATCAGCTTTATGGTTACTTTATGGAAAGCCACCTTTTGGGGCTTTGCTCCAAAAGATCTTGGGGATGACATGGATGGATAGGAGCCATTTTTTGGGCCCCTCATGGGGGTGTGGCAAGCCACATGGGGTATCCCCCCTTGGGGACCCTCTTGTTCCTTGGTTTCACTCCTAGGTCCTTGTGGAAGGACTTCATTCATGTGCATTTTGGGTTTTTTGTGAAAATGCCCTACCCCCTTGGGATTTCCTATAAATAGAGGTGGAGGGGCATCCCTCCACACTCATCCCTTGCTCTCATACACATGCCATGCATTATCTGGCTTCTTCTCTCCCTCCCACGAAAAGAGTTTCGTAGAGCCGTAAGGCTGTCTGGGTTCCGGTAGGAACTAGTTCTGGACGGCGAAGCCCTGCCGGATAGATGACACCGTATGTGTGCAACTCTGTAGAGAGATCGTAGTTTCAGTCTTAGTTCGTGAGTGCCTCCCGAAGGGCTGTCCGTGTGACCGTCCGAGTTTCGAAGGTCCCCCCGAAGGGCTGTCCGAGTGACCGTTCGAGTTTCGAAGGTCCTCCCGAAGGGCTGTCCGCGACACCGTCCGGGGGGCTGTTCGACAGCCTCCTGGAGGGCTGTCTGAGGAGCAGATGAGGGTATACATCCTCGCGGTTGGGAGGTTGTAAATCCTAGCTGCGGGGATCTGCACCGCCGATCGTCATCGACTCTACTTCCCGCTGCGCTACGAGTCGGTAACGAAAAAGATCAAACCATGTATGCAGTCTCCATAGTGGTCCTGGGCTGGTGCGTAGGTCGGAAATTTTTTGTTTTCTGTTGCGTTCCCCTAAAGTGGCATCAAGAGCCGTGCTGTGGTATAGCAGTGCTCATACTAATTCGATTATGTATGAGATGACTATATGATGTAATTTGATTAACATAACCTGCGTGTCATGATTCGGCATGATGGCTGGAGCCATATGATTGCATTTTAATGACCTGCGTGTCAACCTTGTTGTAATGCATTATTTTGTTAGCTATAGAGATAGCAATATTATCTGGTGCATCGACAAGGTGGTGGCAATCTTCGTGAAGGTGACCACCAACGCGAATGCCGAAGACGAAGAAATGAAATACTTCTCCGTCAGAAAGGGCTATACCATATCATGCTATTATGAATTGCCTGAGATGTTTATCCCTTATGATGCACCCTTCTTGATTGCGCGGTAGTCGCTTTTATTAGGGTGATCTCTCACTTAAAATATCAAGTAGTTAGTGTTCTCCCAAGTGTAGCACCGTCACGGCACCTATCTTTTCGGGGTGCGCCATGGATGCATGGGTACGAACGATTAGAGAAGTGTGAGGCGGGTGAGGTCAGACCTCGCAGCAAGATCACTTGGTTGTCTTGACGTTCATGGCAGGATCGTCCTGAGCTCAGAAAACACGCATCGAAAGATGAGCAAGAGTCACATAGAGATGTGATCGGCAAGTTGGCCTACCGATTAAAATTCCCGTTATGAGATGATGATTCTATGGCGATGAATTGAAGTCTGAATCTTGTATCACTCAAAATTAATTGTGAGAGATATTGATTTGAGTGGGAGCGCACTGTTGAATTAACATGTTTAATTCTCAGTGCAATTAATTCTGAACACTGTCTAAGTGTTTCTTGCATAATAGTTGTAGAATAATGGCTCGCATTTCCACCTTCCCTATTAAAATTGAATAGCTGTTAAATATCTGGTTAAAACTTTACGATTGGTAACGTAATATGAGGATTGTCCTCAAAAGTGCCGAGAAGGACTTTGTCCTATCGCATGCTTTCCGTATCCTCCCGCTAATGCTATGGATCATGTGACTCTCGTCCTTCGATCCAAAAGCTAGAATTCTGTTATGGTCAAGTGGAATATGTTTGCTTCCATGAAACCCAAACTTCGAAAGTTGGGATAGTTATATGATATTCATGGAACTGAAAATTATTTTTAGATACAAACAAAGCAATGTTTGTTTGCAAGTATTAGTAAAAGTGCTTACTATGCATTTGACTGTTGGGAAAGGGATCCGGAAGAACGCCTGTCATATAATGAAAGGTGAATAAAACAACAACTTAAAGAGAAAGGAAGTGTCCAAAGGGTGTTAGTATGACTTACACGCCTAGGAAGTCCGGGGCTAATGCCACTCTTAAGTTGGGTGCTTCTTCTGAGAGTAGGAGAAATACTAAAAGTTAAACTGTTAGAAGTATAAAGGCAAAAGGAAAGAAGACTGGAATATCCAGCTCATGTATGAATGTCATACAAGTTTTTGATGTATAGAAGGCTGGTCAAAGATATAGTTCTTGCGAATTATGGTTAAACATGTTAATCACTAATTCTTGGGTATTGTGAGTTCATCACAAAAATGCCCGCTCGATTGCATTCTGTTGCAACTCGATGTAAGAACTACTATGGCCTGAAAGACTAGGTAGAAATGAGGTTGAGGTATACACAGGGAACATAGTAAATGTTACTATACCTTCCATCGGTGTATTGCCGTCTGTATTTATTTTCATAATTCATTTAGAGTTTTACAAACTCTATCCCATTGCATAAGGTATCTTGCAAGAAGGTTGTTCATAAGAGAACTTTTTATGTTCGATGTTATGAATAACACAAGGGCCATACTTTCATTATGAATGAGATGTATGTTATGAATATTGATAATAATACAATACCTCTGGGTTTACTTTCATAATTCATTTTAGAGTTTCATACACTCTAGCCCATTGCACAATGTTTGTTGCAAAAGAGTTGTTCAATTGTTGTTAAGTATTATGAATAACATAAGGGCCATACTTCCATCATCGATGGGACGTATGTTATGAATATTGAGGGTAATATGATACATCCATAACACTGACGCTAAATGTCGCAAGACTAAAAGAATACCACACAAGTGTGGCACTACATTTGGTCACATTTGAGAAACCCGCATGGAAAATTCCATTATGATGGATTTTGAAGTCTTTTTGATTTTGAATCATCTGACACTTGCAACTTTCCTCCGAAAAGTGAAGTGACTAAAAGTGAAGTGTGACGTTGCTTTCAACACTCTCAAAGAGAAACTAGTCACAGCTCCTGTCTTGACTCCTCCTGATGAATCCAAGCCATATGAAGTTTTCTGTGATGCTTCTCTCCAAGGTCTCGGTGCTGTATTAATGCAAGAGAAGAAAATTGTGGCCTATACCTCTCGTCGATTGAAGCCCAACGAGAAGAACTACCCCACTCACGATCTTGAGTTGGCGGCAGTTGTCCATGCATTAATAACGTGGACACATCTCTTGTTGGGAAGACAAGTGGACATTTTCACCGATCACAAGAGTCTCAAGTATATCTTCACTCAGCCCAACCTCAACCTCAGGCAGACTCGATGGGTCGAAATGATTCAAGAGTACAACCCGAGTATCGAATATACTCCAGGCAAGGCAAATGTCATTGCAGATGCTTTAAGCAGGAAGGCTTATTGCAACAGCTTAATTCTCAAGCCTTTCCAACCGGATCTTTGTGAAGCTTTCCGCAAGCTGAATCTCCAAGTTGTTCCTCAAGGCTTTCTTGCCAACCTCATAGTCTCTCCTACTTTGGAAGATCAAATTCGTGAGGCACAACTCCTTGATGCCATGGTGAAGAAGGTGAAACGTGGTATCGACAAGGGTCTTTCCAAATACAAGTGATATCGCATTGATGACAGAGACACTTTATTCTTCGAGGACCGGATTGTGGTTCCTAAAGGTGATCTAAGGAAAGTCATTATGAACGAGGCGCACAATTCTCTCCTTTCCATTCATCCTGGAAGTACGAAGATGTATCATGACCTCAAGCAGTCGTATTGGTGGACTCGAATGAAGCGAGAAATTGCTCAATTCGTGAATGAATATGATTTGTCGAAGAGTGAAAGCAGAACACCAACGACCAGCTGGTCTCCTCCAACCTCTTGCTATCCCAGAATGGAAGTTTGATCATATCGAAATGGACTTCGTGACTGGTTTTCCAAAGTCCAAGCACGGAAATGATGCTATCTTCGTTGTCATTGACAAGCTCTCTAAAGTGGCTCATTTCCTTCCAATCAAAGAATCCATCACAGCAGCTCAGATGGCAGAGCTATACACCTCCAGAATTGTCTCCTTGCACGGCATTCCACAATTGATTTCTTCTGATCGTGGAAGCATCTTCACCTCCAAGTTCTGGGACTCCTTCCAGAAGGCCATGGGCACTAACATTCGCTTCAGCACAGCTTTCCATCCTCAAACTAGTGGCCAAGTCGAGCGAGTCAATCAAATTCTTGAAGATATGCTCAGGGCTTGTGTCATTTCCTTTGGCATGAAATGGGAAGATTGTCTTCCATATGCTGAATTCTCCTACAACAACAGCTTCCAAGCGAGTTCGGGCAAGGCCCCATTCGAGATTCTCTATGGAAGAAAGTGCCGTACTCCTCTCAATTGGTCAGAGACTGGTGAACGCCAACTTCTTGGCAATGACTTAATCACTGAAGCTGAAGAAATGTGTAAAGTCATCCGTGATAATCTTAAAGCCGCGCAATCGCGCCAGAAGAGCTACTATGATAGTAAGCATCGTGATTTGGCTTTCGAGATCGGAGACCATGTCTACCTCCGCGTCTCTCCAATGAAAGGCACTCGTCGCTTCGGTATCAAAGGGAAGCTTGCCCCTAGATACGTGGGTCCTTTCAAGATCATTGGCAAAAGAGGCGACCTCGCCTATCAACTTGAGCTTCCTTCCAACTTCGCGAACGTGCATGATGTGTTCCACGTGTCACAGCTCTGCAAGTGCTTCAAGACGCCTGAGCGCGCTATCAACTTCGAAGAGATTGACCTCCAAGAAGATTTGTCTTATCATGAGCACCCCGTGGCTATTCTTGAAGAAACTGAGCGCAAGACTCGCAACAAGTCAATCAAATTCCTGAAAGTGAAGTGGTCGCACCATTCCGACCGGGAAGCCACCTGGGAACGCGAGGACCACCTCCGTTCCGTATATCCGGAGTTCTTTCAGTCCTAGATCTCGGGACGAGATCCTCTCGTAGTGGTGGAGTGTTGTAACACCCCGGATGTAACTTGCCATATTTGTAACTCCGACTCTTGCCATTTCCGGCTATGTGTTATGATTTTCCCTCCGTGGTCGGGTTTTGTCTTTCGTTTTGTATTTTTTCATGTCATGCATTTCATATCATGTCATCATGTGCATTGCATTGCATACGTGTTCGTCTCTTGCATCCGAGCATTTTCCCCGTTGTCCGTTTTGCAATCCGGCGCTCCTATCTCCTCCGGCGCATCCCTTTTGTTTTCTGTCGTGTGCGGGTGTCAAACTTTCTTGGAATGGACCGAGACTTGTCAAGTGACCTTATTACACCACCCGGAGACCACCGGTCAAGTTTCGTTCCATTTGGAGGTCGTTTGGTACTCCAACGATTAACCGGTCACCCGCAAAGTCCATTTGTGTGTGCAGCAAAACCCACCTAAAAACCAGCCCAAAACCCACCAAACTCTCTTCCATGCCCTAGGTCGTTCGATCACGATCGTGTGGGCGAAAACCGCGCCTCATTTGGAGCCTCCTAGCTCCCTCTACCTATAAATATGTGGGCATCCCGAAATACATCTGCAGTCCAAACCCTACCTTCTTCCACCTCGCACCCGGACGAAATTCCCCGCCGCCAGACGTGTCCGCACCGCCGTCCCGGACGAATCCCGCGCCGCCACCTGTCCCTGCCGCCGCCGTTCCCACCGCGGGCCCGCGAGCCCAGATCCGGCCCGCGGGGCCCGAACCCCGTCGCCGCCCGAGGCGCCTGCCCCGCGCCCGAGGCTCGCCGCCTTCGCCGCCTCCGCGCCGGCGGCAGCGCCGCCCGCCGCCTGCCGAACCCCGCCGCCTCGCCGGCCCGCCGCGGGTGCCGTCTTCCCCGTCGCCGGCGTCCTCCCGCGCCTCCGCCCGCGGCCTCCACTCCGGCGACCGAAGGCGCCACCTCGCCTCCTCCTCCCTCAGGCCGCCGCCCCGCCTCCTCGTTCCCCTCCCGTCGCCGGCGAGCGTCACCGGAGCCGAGCCGGCCAGCTCCCCGAGGACGGCCCCGATCTGGATCCCTCTATGAGCGTTGACCCGAGCCCCCCTCTATTTTTTCGAAGTGTTGGATTTTCTCAGCATGTGCACTTGTTCGTGATGCCATAACTCCTTGCATGTAGCTCCGATTCACGCGTGTAATATGTCAAATTGTTTGCCTCGTGATGCTCTTCATGTTTTTCAATTGCACCATGTTCATTAGAGGTCATCTTGATGCCCAAATATCTGTTGGAAGAGGGCTAGTTGCTGTTATTCTATGGTTCTTATCAGAACTTGGAGATTTGTCATTTTTGTATCATTTAATCTGTGCATCTAATGAGCATGAGATCTACATGTGTTTTGAAGTATGTCATGCCATCTTTCCAGTGGTGTAGTCCATTTATTTTTGTGATCTCTGTAGTGACTAGCACAAGCATGCAAAGTAGGCCTCGTAATATTTCTGATTTCAGGGACTTAGTCATTTCTCTAAGTCTCTGTCTGCTGTTATTTTGTTGCCATGTAAACTTGATGCTACAGAGAGATGCATGCATATTTTGGAGATGTTCAGTAAGGATGTTTTGTAGATATTGTTGTAATTAATCCATTACAGCAATTTTTTGCAATTATGGGGTGCCATAGCATGACTCAATCTTGCTCTATTTTTGCTATAAAATATTTCTGGCAGATTCTTAACATGATATGCAATTTTGCCAAGCTTATTGTAGTTGATCCATACATGCTATGATTTTGTTCTTGCCATGGTTAGCTTCATAAACATGCCATCTTGCTGTAGGTGTGCTTGGTTTGTCATGCATTTCTCTGTAGTGAGTGCATCAAGCTCACAAAGAGGCCTACATATTATTATTTCTGCCATGCTCTGTTTTCTGGTAAGTCTGAAACCTGATAACGAAACTTGCTATGTTTACATGCTTGCCATCATATCTTCTGGTCCTTTTTGGCTTATGGTGAGTAAAGGACTTTTGTCATATAAATTTAGTAGAACACTGTCATGCCTTGTTTTACTATGTTAAGTTCCTGTAGCATGTTGATTTCGTGCTCTGAACATTGCTACCTGATGCTGTTTTCTGCCATGTCCAGTTTTTCACTAAGTCTGTGAACCTGTTATCTTTTGCTCTTTTGCCATGTTTGTTTGAGCTTGATATATTGTGAACTAGCCATAGCTCAGTGTTCATCTTTTGTCAAGCATCTCCTGTAGATTACTTCCATGTGCTTTGTTGCTATGTTCGGGTGCTGTAACATTGTTGCTTGTTGTATTTTAAGTGCTATCATGCTGTTAATCGCAGATTCGTGTCATTCTTGTTTTGCTTGCCATTTGCAAACCGTGCATCCGTTTCTGGTGATCTTTATATCGATTTCGACCGAAATCATCCCATCTTTCTAGTGGCATGCTTGGTTTGCCAAGTTACTGCCATGTTCATCATTTTCCTTCCGGAGCACGCATATGCACCGCATATCATATCTTGCATACCATACATGTTTTGCATCATGTTGCTTGTGCATTTCTCGTGGTTGATTGTGGTTCCGTTTGTTTGTGTTCTTGTTTTGGGTAGAGCCGGGAGACGAGTTCGTGAACGAGGAACCTGTTGAGTACGCTTACGAGGATCAAGCTTTCGACAACTCTGAGAACCTTGCAAGCAAGATGACCACCCCTCGAAATCACTTCTATCTTTGCTTTGCTAGTTGTTCGCTCTTTTGCCATGCTCCGCTACCTATCACATGCTATATCATGCCTCCCATATTGCCATGTCAGCCTCTAACCATCCTTTCCTAGCAAACCGTTGTTTGGCTATGTTACCGCTTTTGCTCAGCCCTTCTTATAGCGTTGCTAGTTGCAGGTGAAGTTGAAGTTTGTTCCATGTCGGAACATGGATATGTTGGGATATCACAATATCTCTTATTTAATTAATGCATCTATATATTTTGGTAAAGGATGGAAGGCTCGGCCTTATGCCTGGTGTTTTGTTCCACTCTTGCTGCCCTAGTTACTGAGATACCGGGATTATGTTCCTTGAGTATGCGTTCCTTACGCGGTCGGGTGATTTATGGGACCCCCTTGACAGTTCGCCTTGAATAAAACTCCTCCAGCAAGGCCAAATCTTGGTTTTACCATTTGCGACCTATGCCTTTTTTCCCCGGGTTTTCTAGAGCCCGAGGGTCATCTTTATTTTAAACCCCTGGGCCAGTGCTCCTCTGAGTATTGGTCCAAACTGTCAGTCGCCGGTGGCCACCAGGGGCAACTCTGGGCTGGCCTATCGGAAGCTTGGACAATCCGGTGTGCCCTGAGAACGAGATATGTGCAGCTCCTATCGGGATTTGTCGGTGCATTCGGGCGGCTTTGCTGGTCTTGTTTTACCATTGTCGGAATGTCTTGTAAACCGGGATTCCGAGACTGATCGGGCCTTTCCGGGAGAAGGTTTATCCTTCGTTGACCGTGAGAGCTTATGATGGGCTAAGTTGGGACACCCCTGCAGGGTATTATCTTTCGAAAGCCGTGCCCGCGGTTATGCGGCAGATGGGAATTTGTTAATGTCCGGTTGTAGATTACTTGTCACTTGACCCAATTAAAATACATCAACTGCGTGTGTAGCCGTGATGGTCTCTTCTCGGCGGAGTCCGGGAAGTGAACACGGTCTGTGTTTTGTATGACGTAAGTAGGTGTTCAGGATCACTTCTTGGTCATTGCTAGATGATGACCGTTCCGTTGCCTCTCTTCTCGCTCTCTTTTGCGCAAGTTAGCCACCATATATGCTTTTTGCCGCTGCAGCTCCACCTCTTTACACCATCCTTTCCTATAAGCTTAAATAGTCTTGATCTCGCGGGTGTGAGATTGCTGAGTCCCCGTGACTCACAGATTCTACCAAAACAGTTGCAGGTGCCGACGATGCCAGTGCAGATGATGGCGTCGATCTCAAGTGGGAGTTCGACGAGGAACGTGGTCGTTACTATGTGTCTTTTCCTGATGATCAGTAGTGGAGCCCAGTTGGGACGATCGGGGATCTAGCATTTGGGGTTGTCTTATTTTCACCTGGGTTTTGACCGTAGTCGGTCGATATGTTTGTATTTTGGATGATGTATGGATAATATTTATGTATTGTGTGAAGTGGCGATTGTAAGCCAACTCTTTATCCCATTCTTGTTCATTACATGGGATTGTGTGAAGATGACCCTTCTTGCGACAAAACCACTATGCGGTTATGCCTCTAAGTCGTGCCTCGACACGTGGGAGATATAGCCGCATCGTGGGCGTTACAGGCGATGCCACCGGCGACGGCAAGGGGAGGGAGGCCGGGGAGGGGGTGAGAGGTGGCGGCGCTAGGGTTGGCTCCCGGAGTCGCCCGCGGGAGCGACTTGGGAAGCCCCGTCTGTCCATAATTTTTGCTGCCCATGAATTTTTGGTGGCTGTTTGGACTGGTGTCAAAAAATTGTCTCACCCAGCGCCATGTAATTCTTGTCAGCACGCAGGTGAGCCAAAGGTGCAGAAAACCTGCACCAAAAGATTGGCGTCGTAACTTGCCATCTCTTTCTCGTGGGTCCCACATCTTTCGTAAAATAAAGGGGCAGATACCAAGCTACATAAACATAATTAAGTACACGACACTTGTGGACGAAGCTGGGCATCACAAATATCATCGACCAAGCGATCCAAGTTGATAGATCGGGGTCTGCGATCTTGGAATTTATCTTACCATTGCCGGACCAGCAGCTTGAGATGCATCCAATAATTAACTTCAAACAAGTAATAGCCGTTGGGGCCTGGTACCTTTGGTGGATCCGTAGAAAAGTGACGCACAATGAATCAATTCCTCCCCCTTAGAGGTGGGCACTCTCTGTGTTATCAATCTCAAGCAACCATCAGAGGGCTACATCGCTGGTGAGAATTTCCCTTGAAGCAAAGTGGTGTAAGCCGGACTCTCGGTTCATTAAGTTAAATTAAATGTTGATGCGGCGTACTACTCGGACGAAGGGGTAGGTGCTACAGCGGCTATCCTGCGTGATGACAAAGGTAATTTTTTGGGAGCCCAATGCAAGTTTATACCTGTTGCAGTGGATGCAATAACAACAGAAGCGTTGACCATGCGAGACGGGCTGATTTTTGCTAACTCCTTTGGGTGTAACAGGGTAGAAGCTGAATCAGATTCTTTGCAAGTAATCAATTATTGTGATGGACAAACCATATGGTGGGACTCGGCGGCGGCAATATTCACGGAATATTTGGACACTAGTACTTCAATAGGGAAGGTCGTTTATAAGCATTGTTATAGATCTTGTAATCAAGTGGCTCATATGCTAGCTCATTTTAGTTACTGTAATAAGATTTCATTTAGTTGGTTAGACGAGTCCCTTGACTTTATTGTTAGTAAGCTCGTAGACGATGTAAACATTATTTAAGTTTTAATAAAGCTAGTCATGATGGCCTTCACTTAAAAAAAAGTACGTAAAGATTTCGGACAAACTGTATGTGTGAGAATAGGGTTTTTCGTTCCCAAATAAAGGGGCCAGTACGGGCTTGGGGGCTTCTAGTCTCTAGGCTTGAGAGCTTGTAGTCTAGGGTTTGGTATCCGCCATATGACCATGAATCCCCGTCCCGCCGCCGCCGCTGGAACCGGGAGCGCGGGAGAGGTGCTGCCTGGGCCCCCGCCACAAAGAACATCTCGTACTACTTCATATTCTATGGGTGATCCTCAGGTAGGCAAACAGGAGACCCAAATCCAGGTACGTAGATGGTTTTTCTAATTCTATCTTTCTTTGCGAGCAAATTTTAAACTTCTAACTTGTTTGCAGAGGCTGATCGGCCTCCCGGGATTACTGGGGCTGCTTGACGTCGCCCCTTCCCCAGGTGGTTCCGGCTCCGTGATCCGGATCGCTGGCCGCACTAATCTGGTTGAGTACCTCCCAGCCGGGGTGACGCAGTGGTCGCCTGCCCCAGCTAACAACCAGCGGCAGCAGCGGCGCGCCATCGCGTAGCTGGTCAGTCAAGGCTCACTGCGGCGATCGCCTCTTCGAGATTTTTGCGGTATACGCGAATTTCCCTCTTGTTGCCCAAGTACTGGCCTCCGGCAGCATGCCCACCAAGATCATCTGCCAGCGCAAGCCGAAAACTGTCAAGCCGTTTTATTCACAAAGAGCACTATGGGCAAGACAACATCCAGAGTCTCAACTTGTTGATTTCAGGGTAGGCTCTTACCAATCACTAATATCCTGCATCACATCACATGATACCATAATACCATCTCTGGAGGATCCTCCAGTGGGGGAAAATATCCTGTGATGTCATGCATCACATGATACCTTGATACATAATCAAATTTACATGTTCCGAAAATTGTGAAGGTCAAAATTCTAAAATTGTCAATTTTACATGATACCTTGATACAAAATCAAATTTACATGTTCCAAAAATTCTCAAGGTCAAAATTCTAAAATTGTTAGGAAGGTCGAAATTTTACATGATACCTTGATACTATCCCTAAAAAACACGATCCAAATTCAAAATTCAGCATGGATAGTTCACAAAAGGACGAAAGCAAAAAAATCGCTATTAACATGTGGATTTTTGTTTGTTTCTTCGTGTATATTTTGATTTTGCATTTGAAACTCTAGGATTGTAGACACATGTCTCGTGGACATTCACACACACAAAAAAATTCAAGTCTTTTGAACATCAAAATTTATGTTTTGAATGATGGTATCATGTGATATCTTCCCGATCCTGTTGGTATGCGGCTCACTTGTACTATATGCCTGGATGCAGATGGAGCTGCCTCCGACCGGACTATCTACCTACATCCCAGCCGACTCACGCGTTTCCATCCAAGTGAAGATTGATGGAACCAAGAATAAACCAGAGGAGCTCAGCCTGGTGTTGGATTGGGACGATCCGTCCATGTCTGACAAATGCAACACCGCCACCATCGAAACAAGCAAAGGCGTTTTAGACGTGGTCTGCGCGGTGATAAGCGACGCCGTGAAGGTCGAAATACATGTCTGGCTATGCATCCCCTGTGAGCTATGCTCTAGTAGCATCTACGGTTCCATCACCGCGCGCACAGACATATTTGATCATCAGATCACCATATTCAGCAGAGGTGTCAAGAAAGCCGTTGATATTCACTCCGCCATCCATCATGCATGGTGGCGCCCTGCCCACCCGCTACCACACTTTCTATGCGCTGAATCATACCGCCATATGGGTCTCCTATTGGTGAGGAGTTTTCTCGCGGTGCCGATCCAAGCGACGCGCATACAGTTTGAGGGGGAGCTGACGATATTAGGCCTTGTATAATGGGAGATGCTTAGGGAGGTGCTTAGAAAAATAAACCGAGTTTTTATGAAGCACCGGTGCCTATTTCTACAGGAGAGATGCTTAGTTAAGCGTCTCTCCTGTACAAATAGACACCGGTGCTTAAAAAAAGCCTGGTTTATTTCTTTAAGCACCTCCCCTAAGCATCTCCCATTGTACAAGGCCTTAGGGGAGTCCAAGACGCTCAGTGCCACGCAATCCATTATTCTCGATGCTAAGGAGATTACTACCCCGTGGGTCAAGCATGGAGAGTGTTATATTTCATTGTCTGTTCGTCGGGCTTGCTAGTGTACACAATACAAATGGTGCTCAGCCAGGTATGGCCCAAGATGGATAATCAAACTACCTACTCAAATGCTACAAAGTGTGTGCGCGTTTTTTCTTCCGGTGGATCTACGTACCCAAATGCTACATGGTGCTCAGGTATTGTTTCCATATCGTAGGGAAACGGTCGAAAACAACAACAGGAAGCAAACCAACAAACGCAATCATCTGGCCTGAAAGTTGTGTGCCTCCGTCCCTGTGTGCCACATGGAATTTCTCTGCCCTATGCGGCATGCTGGAGTTGATGTGGATTCCCTGTGATACATTATGATGTGCAATGAACAAGCCTTCCGACTGGGATATAAAGAGTCATGACCTTCGGTGGCCCATGGGGCTTTTACCTCCGTGAGTCATCTCTAGTGCATCGAGTGCAAACGCGTGTGACTTTGCAACAGTTTTAGATGAATTTTAGCAGTTGATCCACCAGCAATTCGTAAATCTATTTATATTACTATCTTAGCATTCACGCGTACATCACCCCCTACCCCCCCCCCCCCCCCTCACCCACCCCCACACACACACCAAAACAAAGCGACGGCGGCCACAGGAGCCGCATCGTCATGCTGGCCGGCTGCTAGTTCTCCGGCCCATGAATGTCCTAGCCATGAACGATTCACCCGCGTGAATCCGATGACCCCACTCACCACCGACCATCAAGGTCGTCGGCAGAGGGGAGCCGTCAAAGGACAGCAGCGGAAGGAAGCGCTCCTAGAGGTGTCTATTAGTTTACAGAGGTAGTATTAAAGTAGTATGTATGTTTCCGTAGCAAACGCATAGTCAATTTTTTTTAGCAAAAAACGCAAAGTCAATTAGTGGTATTCTCTCTGGCTGGGTACTGTACGTACAAATAATAAAAGCAAGCCTGCTCGAAGGTCGTGCATGGACGGAAACCGAGCCGGACTCAGCCTAGCGCACCGTCTTAATTCCCAAATAAAGGGGCCAGCCCAGCCCGGCCGGCAGGACCCCAACCAAACCAAAACAAGCACGGGCTTGAGGGCTTCTGGTCTAGGGTAGGTATCCGCCATGAATCCCCATCCCGCCGCTGCCGCTAGAACATCTTGTACTACTAGTACTTATTTTTTGGGCGATCCTGAGGTAGGCTTCGCAAGCAGGAGATCCGAATCAGGATTGATGGTTTTTCTATTTCTATCTTTCTTTGCGAACAAATTTTCGCTACATTACATCTACTAGAATAACGCCCGTGCATTGCAACGGGGCCACATTAACATTAAGATTAATTTATTTAGATTTGAAATTAATTAATTGGACTAAAAATCAATTATTTGTTTTTTAATTAATGTGATTGAGTGATTTAAGATAACGTTAATGAATTTAGATTTGATCTTTAGAGATTGTTTGTGATTGATTCTACATTACTAAATAACTTGCGCCAGTATGGAAAGTTCTGATTTGTTCAGATTTTTTTCATTGTGTGAGAGGGTGACGCAAAAATAAAACGATGAAGTGGGGGAGGGGACGAAAAAAAATCAGCGAAGGTGGGAGGAGGTACCAAATGAAACCATGGGAGGTGAGACGAAAAAAACCTGAAAGCGAGACTACCAACTGCTCCATTAGGAGTAGAGATACCAATCAAAAGGACCCAAAGGGGTAGATTCAATTAATGTCAGCCATCAAATCATGTCAATCCAACGACCTAGATTTCTTCAATGTCGAATGCTCAACACGTTCAGCGTGTAATTAATTTCATGCCAAATATAGCTAATCACATAATAACACAAAAATAATATCCTACTTAATATCCCATGCATTTAATATACTTCCAAATTAACGTGCATTGTATGTACACATTGACTAGTTTATGGAAACATCAGCCCTGGTTTTTTAAACTTGTTCGCAGAGGCTGATCGACCTCCCGGGATTACTGGGGCTGATTGACAGGGCCCATTCCCTAGGTGGTTCCGGCCCTAGGCGTGCTGGCCCGGCCATCCACAAGAAGGCACCACTCGCCACCACTAGTCCGATTGAGCACCTCCCAGTCGGCGGGGCGGCGGCGCGGTGGTCGCCTGGCAACCAGCCACGGCCTAGCTGGTCCCTCAAGAATCACTACGGCGACCCCCTGTTCGAGATATTTGGGGTGTACGCGAATTTCCCCCTCGTTGGCCAAGTACTGGCCTCCGGCGGCATGGTCACCGACATCATCTGCCAGCTCCAAACTGCCAAGCCGTTTTACTCACTTAGAGCGCGATGGGCAATGCAACATCCCAAATCCCAACTTGTTGATTTCAGGGTACGTATATACTCCCTCCGTCCCACAATATACATCAGTCTCTTCTACTCACATATACTATTGCATGTATATGCAGATGAAGCTGCCTCCGACCGGGCCATGTTGTTACATCTCTGCCTGCTCAGGCGTCGCCCTCGGAGTGAAGATCGACGCGACCAAGAACAATGCCGAGGAGGTATCCAGCCTGGTGCGGGACTGGGACGACGACTCGCCAACGTCTGACAAATGCAACACCGTCTCCATCGAAACAAGCAAAGGCGTCGTAGACGTGGTCTGCGCGGTGATAAGCGACGCCGTCGAGCTCGGCCTGTGCGTCCGCATGTGCATACCCAGCTGTGAGCCCGCTGTACGCTCCGCCAGTGTGTACGGTTCCATCACCGCGCGCCCCGACATGTTTGATCCCAAGATCACCATATTCACCAGAGATGCCAAGTCGGCCATCAATCTTCTTCGACGTGTTGCCCATCCGGTGCCGCACTTTCTGTGCGCTGAATCATACCGCCATGTGACCCTCCCATTGGCGCGGACTTTTCTGGCCGTGCCGACTCAGGCGACGCGCGTAGATTTTGAGTGGGAGCTGGCGATGGTAGGGGGGTCCAAAACCATCGGTGTCACGCAGTCCATTCCTATCGATGCCGAGGAAATTACGACCCCGTGGGTCAAGCACAGAGACTGCTATACTAGCCTGTCCATGTGTGTTCACCGGGCTCGCTAGTGTACACTACATATGATATGATGCTCAGGCATGGCCCAAGATGGCTAATCAAACTACATACTCAAATGCTCTATGCGCTCTTTATTCCTGTGGAATGTGGATCTACACACCCAAATGCTACATGGTGCTCAGGCATTGTTTCGGTATCGCGCGGAAATGCCTGAAAACACCAGCTGGATGCGAACCAACAATTGCAATCACAACCCAATTGTCCGGCCTGAAATCTGCGTTGCCTTCGTCCCTGCGTGCCACAACGAATTTCTCTGTGCCATGCGGCATGCTGGGGTCGGTGTGGATTTCCTGTGGCACTAGAGAGTGATACATTGTGTCAGCTATGCAATGAACAAAGCCTTCCGACTGGGATATAAAGTAGCATGACATTCAGTGTCCTATGGGGTTTACCTCCTCGGGTCTCCTCTAGTGCATCGAGTGCAACTGCATGCAACTTTGTTAGAGTTTTCAATGAAATATGACGTTTTATTCGCCAGGGATTTGTATATCTATTTATTTTATAGCATTCACGCTTATATCATTTCTCGACATTCTCAAAACAGGGGAACCTTGTTAAACGAGTTATCTTGTGTAGCACGCATAGGTAGTTAGAGATAGATTTATTTTAACAATGTACTCATTTATCTTTCTATCTCTTCTCCTGTAATCTCTCGTTGTATCTCATCTCTGTTACGATATGTATGCGCTATTGGGAGGTGCGCCCCAACCAATCAATATATATACCCTGCGGGCCTCCTGTTTGGAGGTTGAGACGCTTCGATAATCTTCCACATGGTATACAGAGCTACCCTCTTCCCCTTCGTCTAGCTATCCCTCCCGTCCACCCTTCTTCCACCTCCAACTCGACAATGTCGACGTCCACCTCGGTTGTCTCCACCGGCCTCAACAACAACGTCTCCGAACCCCTCACCCGTTCCAATTATGTTCGCTGGCGTGCTCAAGCTCGTTCCCAGATCATGGGGGCGGGCCTCTTCGGGTACGTCGACAAAACCCTAGAAGCACCACCCAAAACCATCACCAGCAAGAATGCCGAGGGCAAAGATCAGGTGGCTGTGAACCCTGCTTATGCGCCTTGGCTTATCCAAGATCAACAGATCGTTGCCTATCTTCTCCGCAATCTTTCGAAAGAAGTCCTAGTCCAAGTAGCATCCCTTGAAACATCCCATGCCATCTGGTCTACCCTCGCCAACATGTTCTCCGCCCAATCCCGCTCCCGCTGTAATCACATCCGCATCTCCCTCACCACCGCTCAAAAGGGAACCCAATCTGCTGCAGCATACTTTGGCTATATGCGAGGTCTTGCTGATGAGATTGGAGCGGCCGGGAAACCCATAGATGAGGATGAACTCGTGTCTCACATCATATCCGGGCTGGACATGGAATATTAGCCCATCATCAGCGCCTTGGATGTGCGTCCTGAGCCAACCACCGTCGACGAACTCTTCGGCATGGTATCTACCTTCGACCAGAGGGTTGAGATGTTCCAGGGCACCGGCGGCCAAGCCTTCAAATCATCGGCCAACGCCGCCTCTCGCGGACAGGGTGGCCCTTCCAAAGGCTACCGTAGCGGTGGCGGTGGCTCTTGTCGCGGTGGATATGACAGCAGCGGTGGTGGCGGCCACTACCCCAACTCCCACGGTGGTGGCAGCGGCGGCCACTACGGTGATGGTGGTGGCAACCATGGTGGCCACTACTCCAACTCCGGAGGCAGCGGAGAACACAACTACAACAACAGCGGTCGCCCCTTCTATAACAACAACAGGGGAGGCCAGAACAACTACAACAACAACTTCAGAGGGTATGATGAATATGAAGGAAAATGTCAGATTTGCAAAAAAACTAACCATATTGCAAAGCAATGCAAGTGGCGCTATGCAGATGATAATTCACAGAAAAAGAAAGTTGCCGCAGTAGCCAACAAGTCATATGGCGTAGATACCAACTGGTATGCCGATTCTGGTGCCTCCGACCACATCACCCATGAGCTCGAGAAGGTCACCATGCATGAGAAATATCATGGTCATGAGCAAGTTCACAACGCTGATGGTATAGGTATGGAGATAAGCAATATTGGTCATTCAATTATTTGTTCCCCACATAGAGATATCCACCTGAATAATATTTTGCATTGTCCAACTTCATCAAAAAATCTCCTATCCGTTCACCGCATTGCCCTTGACAATCATGGATTTTTAGATTTCACCCATTCTTCTTTTTGATCAAAGATCAGGTCACGAAGCAAATCCTCTATCGAGGTAGATGCGTGGATGGACTGTACCCGTTGATTCCTCAAGTTAGCCGCTTCAATAAACAAGTGTGTAGTGCCATCAAGTTGGGGAGGGAACAGTTACAAGATGATGCCAAACCGTTGGGTGGTGCTGGAAATATAGAAACTACAACAGAATAATAGTTGAGTACTTGAACTATCACACATATGTTAGCAAGAAATAAGAAGCAAAGAAACTTATTTGCAGAACTAGCTTGCCAAACTCAGAATACATTTCTGAACCATTGATATCAATAATCTTAAATAGGTAGTATTCTATGGCTACATCGAAATATGCTGAACTTATAATTTAGACAATATTTTAGAACATGCCTGATGAGCACCAATCTTGGGCGGTCACGGACCAATTACATGGGAATGGCAGATGAATAAATCACCATACAGAAAGATGGCAAGAGCCTTCCTGCATGATATAATCACAACATTAGAAGAGTTAAAGGATTTCCTTAATTAGAGAGAATTTGCACGGAAAATTTCTTGTCTCGTCCAACCTGCCTGTCGTAGAGGACCAGGGGCTTAGTGCCACACTCCCGTCCTGGGCCAGCGTGGACGTGGTGGGGGCGTTGCACAGGCGCGTAGCAACAGCAGCATTCCGAGCATCACCGGCGACCAATAAGTTCGAAGAGAAGAGACCCCATAACGAGTGGCCGCTTGCCGTTGTGATCCCTAGACGGAGGAGGTAGGGTGTCACCGCCGACGCGACGGACGAGTCCTAGGTCGCCGCGCCGCTAGTGGTAAGGCATGATCCCCTCACAGCCACGAGGCAGATCCTCCACCAGCCGAGCAGCCACTCCGCATCGCCGCGCATTGTGGGGGGGTGGGAGGATTGGGAGATCGGATCGGAGATAGGGACGAATGTATGGAGAACTCACGCGGCGGGGGCAAAGATTTCCGTCGCTCTGTCTACGTGGGCTTTTGGGCTGGTTGGTCCAATGAACGGGATGATCCCTGACTCGGTCTGCGAAGCAGCGGCCCGATTACGCGGGTCTAGTTGGTCGCGAGTCTCGCGACGCGGTTAAAACGCACTAAAGGTCTCGGTGGGACGAAGTGACGATCTGGACGGTTCCTGTGCTGGATCGGACAGTTTGACGACGCCAAGTTGCCGTGCTGCCTCGTAGCTAGCTTTGTTTTACTGTTTTGTAATTTTTGTTAAGCCATTACAACTCATATTTTCAGATGTATGGGGTCCTGCTCCTCTCTCTGCTGGGAGACATGCCTACTATGTTAGCTTTATTGATGATTATAGCAAGTGTACATGGATCTATCTTTTTAAGAAAAGGTCTGATGTGTTTCAAGTCTTCCTCAATTTTCAAGCTCTCGTAGAAAGGAAGTTTGATAGGAAGATCATCGTTGTCCAGTCTGATTGGGGCGGCGAATACGAAAAGCTAAATTCTTTCTTTCAGAAGTTAGGCATTTCTCACCATGTATCATGCCCCCACGCACACCAGCAAAATGGCTCCACAGAGCGAAAACACAGACACATCGTCGAAGTAGGACTCTCCCTACTTGCGGCTGCTTCCATGCCCCTCAAGTTTTGGGATGAAGCCTATCTCACTGCTGTTCATCTTATTAACATCCTACCCAGCCGAGTTATTAAGAATGAAATACCCACTGAGCGTCTTTTCCACACTAAACCAGATTATGCTCCTCTTCGTATTTTTGGTTGTGCATGTTGGCCCAATGTTTATCCATATAACAACAGAAAACTCATGTTTCGTTCCAAACAGTGCATTTTTTTGGGTTATAGTAGCCAACACAAGGGAGTCAAGTGTCTAGATGTCTCAACTGGTCGTGTCTATATTTCTCGCGACGTTGTCTTTGACGAAACACAGTTTCCTTTTTGCTAAACTTCATCCAAATGCCGGTGCTCTCCTTCGCAATATTTCATGTGCACGCATTCCCCCGGTGGATCTGCTTCGGGATCCCTCCAGGTGCCTGGGCCAGATGGGACAGGCGAATCTGTCGCTGGCGTATCAGCCGCGGGATCGCCGCCAGGGCCCGCCTCTCCGCTCCTGTCGGGCTTCCCGCCCGGCTTCTCACGCGCGCGCTGGGCCGGCCGGTCCGAGGGCGCCACGTCTCCCTCGCCAGGCGCCGCTGGGCCCGCCACCACTCCACCAGTCGCGTCGCATTGGCGCGGGCCTGCACCAACCGACCGACCTGCTCCCGAGGCCCGACCGGCGCATGATTTCCCCAGCGCGGTCGGATCGCGCGCCGCTGCTCCCGAATCAGCCTCGGGATCCCGTGCTGCAGAGGATCAGCTGCTGCACTCGCCCGGATCTCCTACGACTGACTCCCCTGTGGCCGTGCCTACACCTCCACGAACACGGCTTCAACAGGGGATTACCTCCAGAATTAATTACAAAAATATTGCAAAATATGGCTTGACTTGCTTGACAGGTGAATCTATGAACCCAAGACTCTGCATGAAGCTCTTGGTGATTCACGCTGGAAACAAGCAATGGAGGATGAGTTTTCTGCTTTGCAACGCAATAAGACGTGGCACCTAGTTCCTCGTCGTGAAGGTATCAATTTAATTGATTGCAAATGGGTCTATAAAATTAAGAGAAAGTCAGATGGTAAAATTGATCGGTTCAAAGCACGTTTGGTAGCAAAAGGATTTAAACAGCGCTATGGTATTGACTATGAAGATACTTTTAGTCCTGTTGTCAAAGCTGGATCTATTCGTCTTGTGCTCTCTATTGCAAATGGGTGGAGTCTCACACAGCTAGACGTACAGAACGCATTTCTTCATGGTGTTCTGGAAGAGGAGGTCTATATGAAACAACCTCCTGGGTTTGAGGACAAAAATGTGTCGTTTCATGTCTGCAAACTCGACAAGGCTTTGTATGGGCTCAAGCAAGCACCTCGAGCATGGTACTCGCGGCTGAGTATGGAATTGCAAAAGCTTGGGTTTCTTCCATCCAAGTCTGACACTTCTTTGTTTATTTACAACAAGTTTCAGACCATCATTTTTGTTCTCATTTACCTTGATGATATTATTGTGACTAGCTCATCTAATGAAGCAATAACAGCACTGTTAAAAGATCTTAGGGCAGATTTTGCTCTAAAGGATCTGGGGGACCTACATTACTTCTTAGGCATAGAAGTCAAGAAAACTGAACATGGCATTCATTTATCACAAGGAAAGTATGTGACTGATCTGTTAGGCAGAGTTGGTATGCAAAATTGTAAACCCTCTCCAACTCCCTTGTCCAGCTCAGAACAGCTCTCCTTGACAGAAGGAGCACTTTTGAATCAGGAGGATAGCACCAGTTATAGGAGCATAGTTGGTGCATTACAATACTTGACTCTTACTCGACCTGACATTTTCTTTGCAGTCAATAAAGTTTGCCAGTTTTTGCATGCACCTGCTACAACCCATTGGACAGCTGCCAAGCGCATCTTGAGGTATGTAAAGAATACAGCACACATTGGTCTAGCTATAAACAAATCCTCCTCTCTTCGCATCAGTGCTTTTTCTGATGCGAATTGGGCTGGTTGTGTTGATGATAGACGCTCAACAGGGGGATTTGCTATCTTTTATGGACCTACTTTGATATCATGGTGTGCCAAGAAACAAGCTACTGTTTCCAGGTCTAGTACTGAGGCAGAGTATAAAGCATTAGCTAGTGCTACAGCTGAAATTATTTGGGTGCAAGCTTTGTTAAGAGAACTTGGAGTATCACATACTCAGACGCCTATACTTTGGTGTGACAACCTTGGTGCAACCTATCTTTCTGCTAATCCTGTTTTTCACGCAAGAACTAAACACATCGAGATAGATTTTCACTTTGTTGGAGAAAGAGTTGCAAACAAAGAATTGGAGATCAGATTCATACCTTCCAAAGATCAGATTGCTGATGGGTTCACAAAGGCACTTTTTACAAGAAGCTTTGAAGAGTTTAAGCGTAATCTCAACTTGTGTAGTTGTGATTAAGGGGGAGTGTTAAACGAGTTATCTTGTGTAGCACGCATAGGTAGTTAGAGATAGATTTATCTTAACAATGTACTCATTTATTTTTCTATCTCTTCTCCTGTAATCTCTCGTTGTATCTCCTCCCTGTTACGATATGTATGCGCTATTGGGAGATGCGCCCCAACCAATCAATATATACCCTGCGGACCTCCTGTTTGGAGGTTTAGACGCTTCGATAATCTTCCACAAACCTATCACTACATTCTTTCCTATAATGTCATGAAAATCATCATGGGTGTAATTCTCAGGATCGTTGTATTACAATTCGTATTTAGCAGTTCTATATCTTATTGACTCGTGAGGCACGCGCATATATTGTCGCCTACGGACAACATAGTTGTGATGTTGTACGTGAGCCCGGTCAAGAAAAAGATGCAATGGTACTCTACTACACAGTGCATACCAAATCACACGATCATCCAAAACATCAAAAGCAGCAGCTACCCAAATCATATGATCCAACTATGCATATCTTGGACAGCAACACAATGCGTCACTCGCTTCAACAAACCAAAACCGGCATGAATGGCATAGCTATAAGAGCATGTACAATGGAGGCAGCAGGAAGGTGCTGCTCCCGTACATACACATCGGCTAGGAGAGCTAGGGCCATCGCTGATATTAATTATCACCCAACCCACGCGCTGCCTCAGAGGTCCCTGCATGCGTCACTATTTGATGTCTTCGTCCCAACTCGCTGCACCCTTTTCTCTATTTCTTTCTCTCTCCTTCTGCAGGCAGCACCTGCCACCTTGAGGCTGTCAGTTCACTGCCACGATGGCATCCGAACCTAGGTGGCCTGCGGAGCATCACCTCTGAAGCTAACCGTTGGCCATGCCCTAAGCATACCTCTGGAGTTCCCAAGGCAGGCTGACCGGTTCCCAAACATATCGATCGTCTGCATCAGCGTTACATTAATCCGATCCATAGGGTTGTAATAATCCACCTCCACATGAAAGATGATGAGAGGATCTAACAGTGGAGCTGCTTGAGATCCAGCCTAATCGAGAAATAAGAGAGACAGGCACTCCCGAGCCTCCTCAGAGTTCAGAGCATTCTGGCCGTTCGATTTGTTTGCTTGATGCGTTTCTGTCCATTAGATCGATGCGGTGAAGGATTTTGGCCGTCGGATCGACCCCACGCGCCTGTACCAATGAATAGTTACCATCCCCTCCCGGTCTCTCTCACTTCGCGGATTCGTTCTGGTCTCACTGACGTGTGGGGTAACCAGCAGATGGGCCCCGCATGTCATTTGCTTGGGCTGGGGCGCGTCCCGTGCAACCCGTCGGCGTGCTCCACTGGTAAAAGATCTCATGCCACCGCCCGAAATTCCCGTGCCCCGCCGAGGGTATTTGTGAGATTTCACCTAATCCTATGCCAAGTGGCTTCTCACCATTGGTTGTTGCCTCCCCAATCAGCGAGACACCTACAGCGTGTTTGGTAGTTTGAGAAAAAAGGCATGGGAATTTTTAAGTGGGACTTAGCTGAGAGATTAGACATGGGAAGTGGACTATTAGTCCCAATCCCTCGTTTGGTTTGGGGGTGGGAGTTAGTCGTGGGAATCTTGTTTCGGCAGCTTGCGCGATGGGAGCAACGAACATGTCGATTGCTTTTTTCTTTCTCATTTCCCATTCCCTCCTCCAATTACCACGGCCCCCATGGGAAGAGATAAGTGGGAGTTTGACTAACAACTCCCTTTCCCCCTCCATCACCAATTCCCCTGTCCTCCAATCAAACAAGGGAATTTAAACCCATGCCCTCCTAATTCCCATTCCCTAATACTAATTCCCCGAAACAAACAGGCTGCTAGGGAAGGGTCTCTCTCTCGCATCTCTCTCGCGTTGAAGCCGCCGCCCCCTCCCCTTCTCTCGCGTTGAAGCCACTGCCCTACCCCTTCTCGTCGCGCCGCCGCCCCCTCCCCCTCCCCCTTCTCCTCGCGCCGCTGCCCCCTACCCCTCGCGCCGCTGCCCTCAGAGAAGCACCGCTGCGGCTGCTGCTCCTTGTCGCCGCTCCTCACCCACCCACCGCGGCCGCCTCCTCCCTCGGAACCCTAGCCAACCGCACGCAACCCATGGCGTCGCCCAGCTCGCCGCCCTCGGTCATCGCGTCGTCGCGGGGCTCCTCGCGCAAGTGCTGGCCTCTGCCAAGGCCACACCCGAGGCCGACCAGGAGGCCACGGTCTCCAAGCGCTCCCGCAAGAGCACCACGTCCGGGAAGAAGAAGCGCCCAAGGCGGCGGCGGGAAGGAGCCGCAGAATTGGTGATAGTCTCCCTGCTTCACCCACTGCTAGGTACCTCTTCCTCCTCAGCTGCATATGCTTTTGATTATTTGGTTCCTTGCTTTATGTGGGATCTGATAACATTTTGTTTATATATTCGTTAGATGTACCAGCAGCAGAAGCAAACCTCCCCTCCGCTCATTGTTGGTGGTTTAGACTCGGGTTGTCGATGTAGATCGATCCAGGGCCCCCCTCTTCAGTTATTTTGCTTGGTGGTATGTGGATCTTCTCGTGCACTGGTGAGCCACCCGTTTTACTCCACCTTTTCCCCTGATATTCAGTGCAATTCATGCATTGCTTTGTGCTCAGTTGATGTGGAATGTGCTTAATCTTTCCCAGTAGAAAGCTCAGTATTGCTATGTGTTGTTCAGCACTGGCTCATGATAATGAATGGTTCCTGTTTAGGACAAATTAATCACTCATTGTTTTTCCAGAGTGAGTTATAATCAATAATAATTGTTCCCTTTGTGAGTGAGCTTATTGTTCTTTTTTTATTTGCATAATGGGGAGCTGATGAACCCTGGGTCCCGACAGATATACCTGAGGTTGATCGAAAGTATGGGGATCGCCCTATTGATGCAGTAGACCTTCGAAGCGAAGCAGAATTCGACAAGGCTGAAAAAGTATCTCCGTTTCAAATTATTTCATTTGCCTCCTTTCGCTTTGCAGGAAGGGCTCAGTTTTTGTTCTATGGTTCTTATTCTTGCCATTGTTACAGGCTAGGGAGAAGTTGGTACTTGTTCTCCAGGACACATGCTTGAACTATCGAGCTATCGATCTGCGGACACCTGCAAATCAAGCAATCTTCTGCATCCAATGCCATGTTGAGAACGTGAGTACTATTTATCCTTGTTTGCACTGACCGATTGTCACCATTCATGCAGTAAGGCACACTCCTGTAACAAATGACATCCTCTGTTACGGCTAGCACCATGTATATTGTTATTATTATTAAATAAAAGCAGGTCCGATCACTGTTTATTCTTTCATCTTAGTATTTCCATCTACCAAGCTGCAAAAGGCACCTTGCACAAACCTATATTTAACATGCAGCATGAGATATTCTTCATCAAAATTATGCTTATGCTCGTGACATTCATGTTGCATATCATGCAGATTGATTTTGTTATGTATTTCTGTAGCATGTAATTCTTATTTTCTTCTTTTGGTTCATGCATGGAATGATTGCTGGATACACATGCAGAAATTCAGGGAATCTTTGTTCTTCGGAGAATTTTATCGGGATCCAGCACAGTCCAAAGTTGATTGGTGGTCCAGGTGGAAGGTGGTGCATCTGTATTCAATCTGGAGTATAATGGCCAGCCTGCTTGTTTAGCACAATCTCCCCAATTATACAAGAAGATGAGCATCTGTGGTGGCTTTGGCCGCGTGCTTGAGGTTGGTCCTGTATTTAGAGCAGAAAAACACTCACAGGCAGTTGTGTGAGTTTATTGGGTTGGATGCAGAGATGGAGATCAAGGAGCACTACTTTGAGGTAAGGAAGAAGGTCTGGAGGAAATAAGTCTTTATTTAGTTCATTTATTGAAGTGTTGGTGACATTTGAGAACCATAGGCATGTCCTGTTGTAGCATGTTTCTCCGTCGTGTTATGTCTCCACATTATACATGAATGTCATAAATATCGCTCTACTTTAGCCCCTGTTCTAAGCATTGAAATTTATTCCAACGATTAGTTTCTGCAGGGAGAACATGATAAGAGACGCACATCTGAAAAGATTGCTGATGATCAGTTATTTGCTTCTGCGCCATTTGACAGGTAAATCTGCTGTATTTATATATTGATGTTCCTATTGTGCTTGATCAAAAAGTTGACACCTATCTTGTGGGTTTAGGCCAAGCAATGGGCTTCGGAATATGGAACAACCAAAAAAATACCCAAATATGTCAACACTCGTGTTACAGAGGTGTTCCCAGTTAAAAAATCCAGAAACATTGGAGAGGAAAACTATAAGGTTAGACATCCGAGACATTATTCATTTTGATGGGCTTACTGATGCTCACAAGTCTTGACAGTATAGTAGTTTTGATATATAGTTGAAAACAGGATGATTTACCGAATAATGAGAAGTTTCCCAAATTTGCTGATACTGTAACTACTCCACTATCGCTACCAGCTCGCCTGACTCCTCTACCCAGCAAGAGAAGATGAAGGAGAAATTGTGCAGCCTCCATCCCTGTCCAACGTGTTGTGCGTTGCAGGAGGAGCGAGCGGACGCCGGAGACTGGCAACAAGCCGAGGTGAGCCCCCTCCTCCTTTCCCTGCATCGTTTTTCTTTTGGAGATGCTTCCTTTTCTTGACTTGGCCTGCTGTCATGCGTGCGTCCATGTCCAGGTTGGAGCGGTGATGGTGGCTGCAGCGGGAAAAACCGCGCCGGCAACAAGCACAATTCCTCATCTCTGTCTCCAACGAAAAGGATCATCTGGTGACAAACACCTCCTCCTTCTCTTCTTTGTATGTGCTGGGTATTTTGCTGGTAGATAGATAGAAGTTGTTTCAGGACAGGGTATTTTGCTGGGGAAGCAGACTCTGTGGTCTGTACTGTATGTGCCTGTAAAACTGTTTATTGCTATTGCAACTGAAGCTAGCTCTGTATAAAAGGGCTTTTGGTTGTTTAAGGTTCCACTGAAAAGTATGTTTATTTCAGTCCATATCTTAGCCACAGTATGTTGTGCTATACTAAAATCTGCCTGGAAAATACATGGCCTATAAATGATACAGTTGTTTTGGTCAGGAAATTTGGGTGATTTTGTTTGTGGTGCTCAAAATTTCACTTCAACTTTTTAGTTCCATTCTTAGCGATGGAATGTTGTGTGATGCTAAAACCTGCCTCGAATAGATAGATGGCACATAGATGGATGATGAAATTGTTTCAGTCTGGATATTCCGCTTTGAAAAATTGTCACGTAGCAGGAAAGTTCTCTGTATATGTTGTCAAACTATTTATTTATTATATTGCAAGTGAAAGTGAAGATTCTTATGAGGATATATAGTTTGTACGCTGCTTGCTGCATGTGAAGATCCGTTTTTTGTGGGGGAAGTTCTTATGGGCATAGATAATGAGTACCAACTATTGTACACTGCTGATGGACCACGTAGACTCCAGTACAAAACAAAGAGTTGAACTGATCCGTTGGGCCCAAAAACGAACAAGTGGATCTGATTGTTAGATTTTAATTTGATTTTGGACATTGTCGTACCTAGCTATATATAGTACGGCGTACTTTCTTTGTTCTCCTGTTGCTAAATCTTTGTGTTTCTTTTTTCCTTTTGCTCAGGGCCCTATGCTACTATTGCTTGAGTGAGAGTAGTGCCAGTGCTTCACAAGGTAATGTCACCTCCTCTGAAAATTAGTTGTCTACTATTGGTGTCAAGATCTTGCTCCAAGTTAGATCATGGGAATTTGGAATCAAACTCCATTTAGAGCCAAAGCACCATAGTTGTAGAAGTACATGAATCCCCTTTCTTTCTGTCCACTTTATCTCTTAGTGACAAGCATACTGGACCATGATGTTGCTATTGGTTGTGAATCAGAGCAGTACATATAGCTCATTATATGCTAATTACATTTATTAGACTCTGCTGCTACAATTAGACTACATGTGCAGGCTATAGAGAAGTTCAGAATGTGCATTACATTTATTATACTCTGCTGCTACCATTAGACTACATGTGTAGGCTAGAGAGAAGTTCAGAAGGTGTATCCGTCTCACAAGGATATGCTGCTACAATTAGACTCTGCGTATCTATGAATATGTTGCTTCCAAATCTGCATTTATCTCTCTGCAATATGCTCATTTTCTATATAGTTTTAAAGTTTACATCTCATGTATATTTATTGTATACCTCTCATGTGTTTTTTCCTGGATTTTACTTTAGGATGTGTGTGCTAATGTGTAGAGATTGAACGGAATCTGCTTAGACTATTTATTGGGTTCGGCACTAATAAATCATAAATCATGGTATGAGACTATGGGTATACTTTTATAGTTTACTTAATTTTCTACCCCCATTGATATAGCATATCCTCTTTGTATTATCTCACAGGATTCTTTACTAGCAGTTAAAATATCCTATACAATCTGGAAAAGAGATAGCTTAAATGGATGCATGTTTTCTCAAATTAGGTTTGCCCCTACTGTGTTTATTAATGCGATGCTTCCTTCCATGACTAAACAAGCTGATGTTTGGTGAATCCTTTATAGTCTTGCATTGTGAAATTAGTTCGTGTGTCTTGCTATGGTCAATTCCTATGTATGTATTGTTTTGTTTCTGTGGTTTTAACTTATGTACGCCAATGCAGTGAGAGCTCGGTGTCGTATCCGCTGGCTGAGTGGCAAGCTGGAGCTGCAGGTCGCTGAACATGGTGGTCCTACTGTGAGGATCTCGTGTATCATTCTGTGTGTGTATCTCTCAGTCCCGTTCCCCTTTATGGTCATCATTCATGCCTGTAGGGATCACTAAGATTTTTCTTGGTTTTGTTGTTGTCGATTGCTGTGATTGTTACTGCAATAGTGGATCATATATATACACTTGGCAACTCAGTTTAGGATATCGCTTGGTGGCCAGAAGGAGGCGAGCGACAGCCCCACCGTTGAACCACTCGTTGATGACGCCGGCGGCGACGACCGGATCCTGGGCGTCCCCTCCCCTTCCCGTCAGATCCGTCAAGGTCCAGTGGACGGCAGGGACCATCTCCGGTAGCCGGTAGGTCCTCTCTCCAGCTCACCTTCCCCCACCGCCCCTTCATGGCACTGCTGCTTTGTCTTGCTGGACCTGCGTGCTCGTTCGTCGCCTGACCGCGTCATGGCGGTGCTGCTTTCTCTTACCGAAAAAGGCTTCCGCCCCGCTTTATATATAAAGCAAAGATCCACAGTGCCCGATACAACCGCACTCACCCACCACAAACACACACACGCACCCAAGGCAGGATACATAGGCGCTGAGCGCAGCAACACACACCCTAGCACTACATGAGCCGCCGGGCGCTTCATCCGAAGAAGGGAAGCCGCATATGACGAACCGTGGGCTCCAAAGCGGTGCCTTCAGGAAGGATACGGCACCGGAGCGTCGCCACTGCCCGATCCGAGGATCAGAGTTTCCCTTGGAGCACCACGACGGGCAGTGATAGCCGCGACGACGCCTTCAAGAAGGGAGCGATCTTCGCCGTCGCCAGTCCGTCCGAAGATAGAGAGGTTTTCACCCCGGCCAACATTCACCGCCACCGAACGCCACACCCCGGCTACCACGCCGCCCACACGGCCGTAGTAGCCGGGCAGCACCGAGGCACGAGCTCTGCCCAAGAGCACCGCGCCACCACCACCAGGGCCGCCGCCCCGGAATCCAAGACCTTGACACCGAGTCCCCCGAGCCCCACCGCAGAGACGGGCGGAAAGGATCTGCCTTTCACACCCCTGGCCGGTCCCAACGCCGAGACCCAATAGGCCGGCCACAACAAGCCTCCATCGAGCCGTCCTGCTACACCGGGCGCGAGACGAGCGCAGTCCTGCCGCCGGACGCGAGACGGGCCGGTCCTGCTGCCGGGCGCGAGACGAGCGCAGTCCTGCTGCCGGGCGCGAGACGAGCCGTTCCTGCTGCCGGGCGCGAGACCAGCTCGGTCCTACGTCACCGGGTGCGAGACGGATGATGGACCGCAGCCGGGAGAAGGCCAGCCCTTCGGTGAGAGAAGCGAACGGACGCCAAGGAGAGGGGTCGAAGGCCGATACAGGCAGCCTACAGACGGACCGACGCCAGGAAGATCTGGGATCTGGCCGCCGCCGCAATCAACCTGCCACCACCACCGGCAGCAGCTAGTGCGCCGCCGTGGCCCACGGACATGGCCACGACCACATCCGGTCGCAGCCCGCCCCGCGCCGCCCTTCGCCCCCACGCCCGCCAGACCAGAATGGTGCTGGACGGGGCCGCCGCCGCCAAGCACGCACCACCGCCCCCGCTGCCACGGACGACCACCGCCGGACCCCACGGCGCCGTCCGCAGTCCTCGCAGCCCGCGTCGCGACGCGGCTATATCTGGCGGAGCTGCGTTGACCCGCACCATCCGCCACCACCGGCCGCCCAGCACGCTCCGCCACCACGACGCCCGTCGCGCAGCCAGCAAGAGGTCGTCGCCGCACAGCTCCGGCTCCCCGCCACGCCGCAGCGCCCGCCGCCAGCGCCGCACCCCAGCCCGGCCGCCCCGTCCCGCATCAGGGCCCCGCGCGAGAGGACGAGATCTCCCCGCCGGCACCAGCCGCGCTTCGCCCGGCTGCGCCCCCTGGCGGCGGCGAGGGAGGGAGGAGAGGAGGGGGAGCCCCGGCTGCGGTGACTAGGGTTCCCTCCTGGCCGCCCGCGGGGGGGACGCAGGAGGGTCGCGTATCCTCCTTGAGACAACAGCTCCCATGCCGTCAGCGGCCCCGTGTGTGTCGTGCTCGTGGACAGCTCTTGCGTGCGTCCTGATCGTGGCCGGCGCTTGCTGCTATTTTTGCTGTGTGCCGTGTGTTGCTACTGCTGCTGCTTGCCGGCCGTTGCGCACGTCCTACTTGTGGCCGGCCTTGCTGCTCATGGCCTACAATTTCTGCTATTGTTGTTTTGTGCCTTACTGCTCCTGCTGTTGTTTGTTATGCTCCCACTGAATTATATATTTTTTGTGCAGATGACGGAGCCGCCACCCTCCCGAGGCTCCCTTTGTCTATATAATGACTCTGACATTGTGTGTCTATGATGTGATGACTTATCCTGTTGGTTTACTTTTGCCAAAAATGCTACTTTGCTTTTTGTATGATTGATTGCGTTGCCCTTTGGCATTGCTTGGAGGGATGTTATGTATTGGGCACAAATTATGTTATATATAAAGGCAATGCTGTACTTTTGATGTAATTTCAATACATTTAACTGATCCACTACTGTCGCAACAATAGATATGTTGTTTATACGTCCGGGCAATGTGTTGAGCCATACGTCTGACAAAGGTATGCATTCCTCCATGTACCACTTACCTCTCCTGCGATGCTTTCCGTGCTTTGTATTTCAAGTATTGGATAAAGGGCAGTGCTTACTTAGGCCATTTTGATCGCGATATGCTGTGTCTCGCTCCTATCACAATTGAATATTTCTTCTTTGATGTATTATTGTCATACATGAATACACATGATAAACCTGGACATTTGGATTGTTACTAAGTATTCCTTTCTTGACCATAACGTTTGGACCGGCACCCTCACGCTAGAGTGCGATACCGATCTAGTCATATATTCGGTGCGGCAGTCCAGCTTGCCATGCCTGCCTGCTGCCGTTCTGGGCTGGCGGTCCTGGTGAACATTTCCTTGTTTCCAGGCACTTCATTCACGGCCATGGGGCATTTGGTATGACATCATTTATTGAGAAAATTTTAGAGAATGAGCCTTCTATTAATGTGAAGACTCAGATGCTCTTTGGCCACCTAGAGTCAGTCAATCATCTGGATTGTTCTTCATTAACATGCCGCTGGCAGATCCACCATTCCAGCCATATACTCCCTCCATTTTTATATACAAGGCCACAAACCAATATTACAGGTACCAAGGTAGAAACTAATGGTCATTTAAGCCAATGTTGCAAACTAGTCTTTTCTCCTCGCTTGACGTGTTAATTAATGTGTATTTTCCTCTGCAACGCACAACAAGACAACTCTCTCACTCCTCAGTTCAACTGTGTGCATAGGTACGATCAAATGAGTGTTAAGTATCAGAACAGTAATTCTGAAAGATGACTCGGTTACTGCAAATGTCAATACATCTCAGTTCAACTGTTCTTCAGTCACCTACATAGTTTACATAGGTAAAGTCAAATGTATATTAAGTCTGCTCTGAGCTAGAATCCTGCCACCATTTATTTTTTGGGTGTGTAGTTTCTTTAGAATTGTGGAGAACTATCATGCAGCTGACTGGTTTTAGAGGGGATATCAGTATGTTGTCCTCCTCTGAATGCTGGTCTAGGGGTGATAGTTTTGCTGCTATTAATATTATTCATGCAGCTGGTCTTTGGACTATCTGGAATTTAAGGAATGACATGGTTTTCAACCACACTCCTTGGCCTGGTCTACAGGTGTTTTGGTGCAGGACGGCAGCAAGTCTTTCTCTATGGGAGCGGCTGTCCTCCGACTGTGTGAAATCCCAACTGCAAAACATGGCGCAAAAGCTGGAAAAGAAGACAAGGGAGCCGCCGCTACTGATGTGGCCAGACCCAGGCTGATTGAGTCTTGGGGGCAATGCGACGATGCTCATTCCCCGAGTAATGCAGTTTGTGCAAGTGTCCCTGGAGCTGCGGTTATGTAATATGTGTGTGGGAGCTCTGATAGTTTCAGATTTGTGTCTGTGCTGCTAGAGTCGCTGCATTACTCGAGTTTACCTCTGTTTGTTTCAGTTTCTTTTGTTATGTCCTACTAGTTTTATTTAGTCCTTGCTGAGGTAGCGGTGGGGCTGTCCTCCGCGCGCTGAATTGGTGTATGTGAGACAATTTGGTTTCTTTGCTATGCAATGGAACCGGAGCCCTGGTGCTCTTTTCCTCGAAAAAAATGTATATTAAGTAGTATCAGAACACCAATTCCGAAAGACAGATCCGTTACTGCATTAAATATCAGAGGAAATGTGAACACATCTCAGTTCTACTGCTCTTCAGCTAACGTACAAAATAAAATGCAAACCACAAGCCCTTTAAGAAGACATAGATAAAAGTAAGCACGTATCACTTCTATGTCAACAGGTGCAAGTAACACAAAGCAATTTGAACATACGAACCTTGGGTCATGGCTTTTCTCTACTTATAGCTGGGGGCAAAACTATGGAAAATTTCTACTTGTAGCTGCCTAGCTGGAGGAAAAGTATGGACAAGACTAGTCACCTCAGAAGCTTATCTCGCGTCTCTCAGCATAGAACTTTCCAATTGTTGCTTGTTCCTGGGGTAACAGAGCAAGCCACACTCCAGTATCAGCACCTTCCTCGGCTGAAATGTTCCCTTCCCAATCAGTCATGGCAGTCTTTACCCAGCCAGGACAGAAACAGTTGATGTAAATCTTTTGGCCTTCAGACCTGTCAGATAACCTCCTTGCCATGAGTCTTGTATACACATTAACAGCAAGCTTTGAGACCGAATAGTCCGTGTACATCTGAGGCCACTCAATGGAGGACCAACTATTTTGCTTCACTTGTTCAAGGAATTTGATGACCATCCCATCAATCAATTCCTCAGATAAGCAATCATCAGTTAATAGTTGCTCTCTTAGGATCGCATCGCCGATTTTCTGATAGGTTAAAAAAGAGAAAAAAAAAAACAAGTCAAGGACAATTCAGAATGGATCACTTGGGAAAAAAAGAAGTTAATGGTGAAACTTACATTGCGTCTGCCATTGGCCCTACCAAGCCTTGAGCTCACATTCACTATCCGGCCACCATACGGAGAAGGTTTCAGTAATGGTAGCATGGCTTCAATCACGCGCTTTGTACCAAAATAATTTGTCTCAATTACTTGCTCTGCAAATTCAACAGAGTTATCTGCTCCCCTGTTGAAGTTTACACCTGCATTGTTAATCTGTAGCTGGGTTACCAGAGATATTCAGACAAAAATCTGCCAGTATCAGCACCTAACCACTCATTGCATATCGGTTTCCTCCTTGCTTTGTGCAGAACCTATGTATCATATTCTCACATATACGAAACTGAATATCATTTTTAGACTGCCCATGTCCAAGCTATTTTCTGCTAAATATTCAGACTTCTATGCATGGTAGTAGGAATCTTTTTAACATAAATATCCAGAACTTAATGCAGCTTAGGCAATTAGGCGCCACTACTTTCAGCTGCTCCATCACTCAATTGGACAGAGATGAAGTAAAATTGAAACCACAGCCGTGTATGAAATTGTCGAAACCAAATTGAAGCGTTCCATAGTAGTACTGTAGAGGAAGAGCATGGCAGTTGTGGAGGCTCACAAGGACATGGATGCCGCCGTGGGTCCGCGCCGTCCAGGCGGCGAAGGCCTCGACGGACGCGGCGTCCGCCACGTCGAGCTGCCGCCACTCCGCGCTCGCCGCCTCCTCCTCGCGGAGGATCCTCTCCGCGGCGTCCCTGCCCCGCGCGGCGTCGCGCGAGGCGAGGACGACGTGGAGGCCGTGGAGCGCGAGCTGGCGGGAGATCTCGTAGCCGATGCCGCGGCTGGCCCCCGTCACCACCGCCACGGCGCGCGCCGGCGCGAGGCCGTCCCACCACCGCTGGTGGGGCTCGTATGGTACGGCGCGGAGGAGCGTGACCTCCTGCCGCCGCTCCTCCCGGCGCTCCCTCGCCGCCGCCTTGCCCTTCTTCCCCATCTCTCTCTCCCTCTGCTATACTGTGTTCGCCGGAATCGAAGTTTTTTTTTTCTTTTTTGAGAACTCGGAACCATAGCCCCAAGAACATTACGAGCAAATAAGAGTCCATGGGCTTGTTTACGGTGGGCCGTTAGCGTGGTCAGCTCAAATGTCTTTTTAATGCTCAACGCGGATTTATGTAAATAAAAAGGTAGTCGCTCAAATACTATTTTTTTGCGGAAAGGATCAGATTTATTATCAAGTCATTGGAAGTACAAAGCATCATAATAAAAATTATATCAAGATTCCGAGACCACCGGACAACCACTGTTGCCGCTAGAATGAGGCGTTGGCGCGCCGTTATCATTGTTTCCCTACCGGAGCCGGCTTGACCTTTTCGATGACAGCACCGGCGGTCTGCGTGCACGTGCCCCTAAGGACCAGCGCCTGGAGCCGCATTCGTCGTCGTTGAACCATTGCATAGACCTGAAGCAGCTGACACCAAATCGCGCCACATGACAAGAAACCCTAACCTCACCGCCCCAAGTAGACGACAGGAATCTACACCGGAGCTCCGTCCACTACATCCAAACAGACAAACTCGAGGAGGATCGAAGTCTGGAAGACAAATTTGAAGAAGAAGCGACACCATCTGCCGGAGCGCCACAACTACGAGGACTAAAAATCATAACCTAAACTACTAACCGGAGAGGAGGCACCGGGATCCTCCTCCCCGCCATAGGCCACCGGAGCGACAAACAAAGGGGAGGCAAATTCATAGACTCGCCAATGAAGTCTAAAAGGGAAAGTTTGCTCTAGCCGCCTAAGATTAGGGGGAAAGAGAGAAAGTTGGTCGCTCAAATACTAATGGCAAAGAAAAAGTGATGAACATTCTCAAGAAAAAAACCGAAGTGACAAACATATGCCATGAAGGTGGCGTAATGTGCCCTTGGATGACATGTTCTTTTTAAGAAGTACTACTCCGTTCACAAATATAAGACGGTGTGGATATTTTTTTTATATGGACTGAAATGAATTAACAAATGCATTAAAACAGGTCTATATACATTCAATTAGTAAAACTATGTTAAAACATGTTATATTTTTGAACCGAGGCAGTACTACATTCTCTCGCTGTTCCATCATATATCTGGTTATTTGAAGTTAGAACCACATAAACAGAGAGTGGGACGGAATCATTATTATGTAAGCATATATATAGTAGCAAGCTGTGTATATTCACCACTTCAGCATACAGGCTCGTGTCTAGTCGCACAGGTCGACTGAAACGAAGTACTTACAACCGATCTTATTCATACGTGAGAGGGTCCGGGGTGGAATGTGCGCGGTGAACGGATTATACATGCGGTGCGTATGCGTTGATACTCCATATGATGTCATACATTTCGAGGCCATGTATAGTTCATCGCTAGCCGGATGGATTGATTGGGAATCAGAGCCCCTGGGTGGTGCAGTCGGTGGCGCAGAAGACGGCGTGGTTGGTGCATCCGAGGTAGCAGATGGGCATGGTCCCTCCGGTGGCCGTGTTGTAGCAGTCAAGGAGGCACGATGCGACCTTCGTCCCGCACCCGCCCATGCACTGCGTCAGCCCCGCCGGCTGGGCCCGGACGCCGCGGCGACCGCCGGCAGCAGTCATCTCATGGCCGCCAGCGGCCGCGTCGACCGCGGCGGCGCCGGTGGCCACCAGCGCCAGCAGGAGCAGCGCCGCAGCAGCTGCCGTCGTGGTCGTGGCGCCGGTGCGTGCCATCCTCGCGTCTGCGTGCGTGCGTGCGTGCGTAGGGTCTCTGCTTCTTGTCTTGTCTCGTGTGTGCGGTGTGGGGGAGATGCAGAGGTGTGCTGGGTTCGATCGCTTTTTATATAGGTGCTGCAGAGCATCGGGGGGGAGGGTGCAGGGGAGAAATGTATGAGCTCTGTCTCCGTGGAGCAAGCAAGGTGGCATGCGATGCAAATGCAGTATGTGTGAGCAACAGAAACCGGCCCTTTTCTTGTCAAACTGCACTACTGCTTTTTTTTGCAGATAAGAACTTTTTGTAGTATATAGTATTATTTTCAAAACTGTGCCATCAAGTTGATATGGCCGTTGGTCTAAGCCATCTTCTACGGCAGCCTGCAAAAAACCTCCCGCATCAGGGAAAGGGGCCACTCCGTGGACACGGATGCGGGAGGCAACCATCCAACGCTAGACGCATATTTTTTCACAACAAGTCAAACCAATCGGACGAAATTCGTGCAAACAAGTGCGGATTTCATGCAAACTCGATCGGATTTCATACAAACATGACGAATTTCGTACAAACCAAACGCAAACGATTACATTTTGAAAATATATCAACCAAAACTTAAAACTATGTGCACGTATGATCGCGCGGAGCTCCACTCCCACGACACAGATACACTACACTAGTCTATGGCCGGCCGCGGCGGATCCTTTCGTTGCCAGACTGCCAGGAGTGCCGGAGGCATATTCTTTCCCCGTATCTTCCCTATATTCGACTGCGCCGCTCATCGGAGTGTGGCGAAGAGGGTGCTTCAGCCGGAGGGGAAGGGTCCTTCTGTGGACACCCAAGCCAGGGTGGTCTGAGATAAAGAAGAAACCGGGCACGTCACCGGCTGTACAAGCCGGCAACGCGCTGACGGTGGCCTTCCTGGGACCCAAGTACCGGCGGCCTCCCGTGTTCTACTTTCCCTCGAAGTTGCCAGCGGACGTGGACGCGGATGCGCCGGCCACCGACTTGTCGATCTCCTCCGCGCACCCGCCTTCTTTCTCTGTCTGCATGCTACGCGCGCATCGGTGGCGGATGGCGCGGACGTAGGCACTGGAGGGGCGGTACGACACGGCATCGTCCATGCCCGTGCCGCTGTGCTCCCCTCCGTGTCGGCCCGGAGCAACTCGCCACTCATCCGCGAGCTGGCTTGGAGCGGCGAGTTGCTGAACCACGCACCGGATTGGGCCGACAACTTGCTCCGGCGGCGTAGGGGAGGGAGGTGGAGCAGCGAGCTGTCTCGCTCGTATCCGTTGGGCTCGACGGGCTACCATGCTGGCTTTTATACCGGAGAACTCCTCTTCCTGCCCATCGGATACCATCGAAATGGTGGAGAAAATGATGAAGGAGGAGATGAGGGGAGCGACGGAGGGGTGTGATTCTTGCCCGATGCCTACCAATGTTTAAATAGAGGGCAGATGGGAGGAGCTCGACCGGCGTGGCGTTTAATGCCGACCCGCTCCTGAACGGACGTGTGGCCGGAGTAGGTTTCTCAACTTTCACGCGGGGGGTTAATGGAGTGTATGAATACGACGAGGAGGCGTGTTCAGCCGGGCGGCAGCAGGCGGCACCCTCGGCCGGTGCGCCGCTTCAATGGCGAAGGCAGTGAGAGGTCGCGTCCGCCCTGAGCTGTCTTTCAATGCGGAGCGGCGCGCTCTACAATAGCATGAATGCGGGCAGCTGGCGCTAGGCGAGAGCGCGCGCGGGAGGGTGGAGGTTTTTTTTGGTGGGCCAGAATGGTCAGAAGCGGGCTTGAAAGTGGTCCGGACCCCGCAAACTTTCCCACTTTTGTCTCCGGTCTGCGGGAGAAATCGCGTCCGAACCGCTCCGCGAACCGATACAAATCGGCATTGGATGGTTTCCGCGGTCCGGACGGTTGCGAGAGGTTTACGGGTTCACCTTCGAGATGTCCTGAGACGCCGACTTAATGTTCTGGTCCGAAAGGTCGTGGGTTCTAATCCCACTGTCAACAAATATTTTACTCTTTTTATCTCGTCCTTTTACTATCGCTATTATTTTTAAAATCCATATAGTATAAGGTGTTTCACATCATTACTTTAGCAAACGTTCCCTTTTCCATTTGTGAAACGGAACTTTTGTGAAGCACTTATTTTTGGGGGAATATGTTACAATCGGATGCGTGCAGTGATCTAGATATCTTCTCAACCTAGCGTCGTTAAATTCACTCGGAATTTAACATGTTTTGCTACTACACGAGACTATTTACATCTTTTTTCTAAGCTGAGGCAAGGGCACATTAGTTAAAAAGGATGTTTTTTTTGCAGGTGAAGAAAAAGGATGTTTTTAAATATGCAAATGACACAACTCTATTCTTAGAAGATAATGTTGACCAAACTAGTCATCTGAAAATGGGTGCTCACTTGCTTTGAACAAGTTTGTGGCATGAAAATCAGCTACAATAAAAGTGAGCTTCTTTCATAGACATGTGGAGGTAATACTATTTAGGTATCCTCGTCCATCATGACATGCTCACGAGGGAGGAAACTAGTTTATCTTAGATAAATTTTTGGAAAGGATAGCAGGCCGGAGAGGCAAGCTTCTCTCTTATAGAGGTAGACTCATTCTCATCAAGACTTACCTGGCTAGTATTCCTATCACTAATAGAAAACAGGGCTTTCTTATACGAACCGGGACTAATGTGAGCATTGGTCCCGGTTCGTGCGGCTGAAGGCATTAGTCCCGGTTCAGATGAGCCCTTTAGTCCCGGTTTGAGACACGAACCGGGACTAAAGGGTGCGATGCCCTTTAGTCCCGGTTCGTGTCTCAAACCGGGACTAAAGGTCCCATTTTCAAACTCTACCCCCCCCCCCCTCCCCAGTGGATCGCCTTTCCAGTTTTGTAAAAAGCAAAAGAAAATGATAAAAACTTCAAAAATTAAAATCCTTCGAGATGTAGTTATGTTACTACATCTACTAGTTCGGAAAATTTCAAAATTTAAATTCGGACATGTTTTGCAAAAAGTGTAGGGAAAATGTAAAACGGCTATAACTTTTGCATACGGTGTCAGAAAAAAACGTATAATATATCAAAATGTTCAGCACGAAAATCCGCATCAGGTTTTGACCACCTACGGCCTGTTTGCAAATTTTTAGAATCCTCAAATTCCAAAAGGAAAAAAAGATATGCTCAAATTTCAGTTTTTTTGAATTTGGTTAAATCTGGTCAAACTATGGTCAAACTACTTATTCAAGAAGTATTAGTGTTACTACATAATTATTCAAAAATATTAGTGTTACAAAATAATTATTTTAATTTTTTTGAATTTTGGTCAAACTGTGGTCAAACTATGGTCAAACTACTTACTCAAGAAATATTAGTGTTACTAAATAATTATTGTTTTTTAGAATAATAGTTTCAAACTTAAACAGTGAAACGTGTGACTTTATGCTCAAGCTAAACTCATGAGAGTTAATAGGATTGACATCTTACTATTATCAGGAAAACAACAAGTGCAGACTTGGAAATCAGAGAGAATAGAACCCGGAAGTTAAGCGTGCTCAGGCTGGAGTAGTGAGAGGATGGGTGACCGGCCGGGAAGTTAGTGAATTTGGAATGATGAGAGGTGATTAGAGATTAGAGGTTAAATAGAGCAGTGATGAGGGGTGATTAGAGATTAAATTGAAAATAATTCAAAAATTTAAAAATCAGAAAAAATTTCAAGAAAAAATCTCCTTACCAACCGGGACTAAAGGTGGAGCTCCAGGCAGCGGTCACGTGGAGGGCCTTTAGTCCCGGTTCGTATAAGAACCGGGACTAAAGGGGGGAGGGGCCTTTAGTAATGACCCTTTAGTCCCGGTTCGAGAACCGGGACAAAAGGCCCTTATGAACCGGGACTAATGGCCCTTTTTCTACTAGTGTATTTACCTGATCTCCTTTTCCAAATTCCCTAAATAGGCCACTGAACTAATAAATACTTAGATCGCTCATTCTCTATGGAAGAATTTGAAAGCCATTTGAAATTGCATTTAGCTTATTAGATATTAGTTTGCATGAAAATAGTTCGGGCTTGGGGCCCCCAATATCCAGAGATTAATATCTGCCTACTATGATATTGGATCAAAAGATACTCTGAGTTGATCTGTGAGGCATGGTTGACCACTTGTGTGGATTCGTTTCATGGCACAGAGCAAAAGGGCATGACATTTTTGGCAAAGTGTGCATGATTGGTTTCATGAAAGAAAGTACGATCCATACTGCACGGAAGTGATCCATGATCGCAATCCGAAGTCGCTAGCCCATCTATGTTACATCAAGACTCAATTAGTTTTGAGACTCGTACAAACAAGTGCAAAACCATTGACCAAATGGCACATCACTCCTTGAGCTCGTAAGTTTCATGGCTTGTTGCTCTATAAGCAAGGTTGTCGGAATCGTGTTTGTCAACCGGATAGGAGTTTCGATGGCAGGATCACAAATCGTAGAATCTTAACTATTAAAATCATGAAAAACATAGATTCTACTAACCAAAATCGTAGAATCTGAGTGGTTAGTTTGGATCGTAAAGTCATAGAATCGTACAATGTAATCGTGATTCTGATAACCTTGTTTATAACGAAGAAGTTTGAGGACATCATGACCAAGAAAGTATGAGGTCAAGGAGGAAAAGAAGGCAGAAAGGTATGATGGACATGTAAACGCAAGAAGCTCAACCTCGAGGAGAAGAAGCTTACAACGAAGGCCGTTTTCAAGAAGTCCAAGATGTTTATCCTGAAGGCGACGGACTTGAATACCGACACGGCCAAGTATATGCAAGACTACCATGGTACAATGCTGAAGCTCTTAGCGCAAATGGATGGTGAAAAGGAGGCAAAAAATTAAGGCCTTTGGCATGGACAGTTGGACTGGGAGCTATTGAGATCGATGGATGTAAAAATTGGCTGAACATCCGGTGCTTGCATATATTAGCAACTATTTAAATGTATGGTTAAATTACGATTGATGTAGATATCCATGTCAAAGGAGGGAAGCCGGGTAAATGACAAATATTTGACGCTTGTGGTTAGACGATCGACACCCTGTCCGCTAATCCCAAACAGGTCCAAACATATATCGCAGACATTTGGTGATATCCATTTAACGCATCTCCAACGCGGATCAGCAAATTGTACGCAAAATGTTCAGCACGGTCCAAACACTTTTAAACATCCAACAAGACAAGTTTGGTGGCCACGTTTGGATGGTCGGCCTTACGCTCGGCCGCTCGGCTACGATTTTGGTTCTGTTCGTTTGGGACTAGGGTTTGAGTTGGATGGATGCTTATATTTTTGGACATAGAACAGACGTTTATATTTTATTTTTTTCCATTTTCTGTTTTTTCTTATTTTTTCTGTCTTTTCCTTGAATTTTAGACCAAAAGCCCACAAGGCCGAAATGCAACACAGGTCGGCCAACAGCCGTGCCATGTTATTTCTTTTGCGAAGCCTCTCTATCACTTCGCCCGTTCGCCCTCTTCTCTCCCCGCCCCGACAAATCTGGCCCCTGCTCCCGGCCGCGGCCGGCATCACCTTCCTCCGGCAGCGCGCGCCCTGCTCCTGACCGCTTCCGCCGTCATCTGCTGCCGGCGGCGCCCCCCGCCACCTCCACTCCCTGAACTATGCGACGCGCGTGGCAACCCCCTGCGAGAGCTGCGCGCGGGGCGCCCTCCTGGTGGACGACCACGAGCCACACGGTCGTCGCGAGCATGAGCGCCGACCAGATGTGCTGAATGCGGCTGAAGTTCAGGTTGAAATGGGCGCAGATTTGAATGCAGGCCGCCAGGTATGGATGCTTTCCCCATACCAACTTAGTGTACCGCTTTAATGATTAGCTGAACCTGGATTACCTCCATTATTATTACTACTAGAATGCATAGCACGGATTTCTGCCCATGGATTTACTACGAATTGACTGAAGTCTGCTGTGCTTGTTGAACCAGGTACGTATTAAACTCAACGAAAAAAATAGCGCGCTACAAAATATAGCGAGGCCCTTCTCTAAATGCTACACAAGTTATAGCGCGCTAATAGCGTGCTATATTTTAGAATAGCGTTTGCAAAAAAAATTCAAATATATCTAGAAATAAAGTATTTAAGCAACTAAATTTTTCATACGAGCAAGCAATATATGCATAAGGGCCAAATCCAGCACATAAAAGTAGTAAGTCTCAAACAGTTTCAATAGTTTCTAACATCAACAACTACAATTTTAAAAGTCTCTAACATCAACAAACATCAACAGCGACCCTGGGCAACAACAACCATAGTCTTTAACATCAACAACTACAGTTTTAAGGTAAGTCTCTTCAACAACCATAGTTTTAAGAGTCTCTAACATCAACAGCCACCGGGGCAGCAACAATACAACACAAAATGACACACAGACTTTTAAGATAGTCTACACCAACAGCCACCGAAGGCAACAACATTACAACATAGCACAATGAGATTATTCAGAATCACTCACTGGTAAATGCATGTCATCATCTTCCGATTCAGAAGAAGACTCAGCTGATTGCAACTCATCATCACGATAAATAGGAAGCAACTTCTTCTTCTTCCTAGGACGAGATTGAGACACTATCTTTCTTTTTGATGGAGCAACTTCTCCTTCTAATGTTGGTTCTACAACTTGTACATCTTCAGGTTCAAATCCTGTTTGCACTCCTTCAATAGGCACAACACCAGTGATCCACTCATTGCCTTCATCTTCTACAACATCTACAAATGTGTGGTCCTCAATTGGGTCCCTGTTTTTCATCCCTCTCTTTTGCTTTAGTTTGGAGTTGAACTTGATGAACACAAGGTCTCTCATTTTGTCATGAAGTAGCCTATTGCGTCTTTTTGTGTGAATCTGTAGGTGATGGGATTAGAGCAATGATATCTTAGTATGAAAAAACAACGAAATCAATGCAAGAAAAGTATGACAAAGATACCGGGTTGTCCTTCTAATGTGACAATGAAGAACTGATAATTAGCACATTCTTCTTCCACTTCTTAAAAGCAAAAGACTATTCTGGTTAACATTCTTCTTCCTCTTCTTAAAAGCAAAAGACTATTCTGGTTATGAGTTGTTCAAACATGATACTGGTTAAGATTCAAACATGATGCTCAAGGTAGCATGACAATTGACAAGCACCAAATAGTCCTACTATAAGTACTAAAACGTATGTCAAGGATCTTTCTACTTCAATCAACACATGGATAGACAATAAACAAGTTGACATATGGCATGCATCTTTCTGACCTGCTGAAAAACACTGAAATTCCTCTCACAAGCCGAGGAGCTGCATGTCAAACTCAAAATCCGCATCGCCAATACCCTGAGATTTGGTGTACTTGACCCATGATTGGACCACCAATCAGCTTCATTAAGAGTAAAAACCAGAGTTAAGAAAGCATTGCAAGTTCTGATTTGAGAATGGAGAAAAAATTAAATGTAAATATGCACCTGGATCCTACATCTTTCTATGAATAACTGAATATACAGGGATCTCCTTCTGAATCCTACTTCCCTTTGTTGGTGCTCTTGCCGGCGTTCACCTGGTGGTGCCCTTGCCGGCGGCATAGCGGGAGACGGGGAGGGCATGGAGATGGCACAAGGGAAAGTGGGTATGTGACGGTGTGGATGCTTGATTACCTGGTGGTTGACTTGCCGACGGTGCGGTTGACATCGCCCGTCCGTGCTAGGAATAGGATGGAGTCGACATGGAGGACGCCGCCGCCGCGAGATGATGATGCCGCCGCTGCTCACGTGAAGATGTTGCCGCCGTGCTGATGACTAGATGTTGTCGCTGCCTGCGCTCACGCCCAGATGTTGCCGCCGCCGCCGCTCATCTGGGCTGGGAACTGGGAAGGGGATGAGATGTGAGAACTAGGGTTAGCCGGTTAGATGGGAGACTGATAAAAGGAGTGGGCCTGCTGGGCCTGCTGGGCTGTGCTTATTTTAGTTTTGCATGGTCTGCACGTTATAACGTTAAAACGCTACAACGTTATAGCGTGTGTAGCGCGCTAATTACGCGATTAGCGCCGTAGCGGCCGATTTTGTCAAAACGTAACGTCTCCCTTCCGAATATGCTATAACCGCACTATAACCGCGAAATAGCGTGCTATTTTTTTCGTTGATTAAACTGAACAGAAAACTTGCGTTCTGATAAGACTTCTCTTTCCACAACAGACAACCAAACTTTCCATAAGTAAAAAGATCGTACGGTCAAACTTATCCCTGATCAGTGGACGGCTATGATAAGAAAAAAAACTACTTTTAACTCATACTCCCTCCGTTCCTAAATATAAGTCTTTGTAGAGATTTCACTATGGACCACATACGGATGTATGTTGATGCATTTTAGAGTATAGGTTCACTCATTTTACTCCGTATGTGGTCCATAGTGAAATCTCTCCAAAGACTTATATTTAGGAACGGAGGGAGTATAAGAAAGTGCTCTTTTATCCGACAGTGGGCAGAGTCAGCATCTCCCTTGAACAGAAAGCAAAATTATCCCTGAATAAATCTACACTGCACGTCGACATATGGTTCACCAAAATGTAACATAGGATGCGTGCCAAGTACTAAAATCCAGTGCCAAATCAAATACACAAACCAGAGTTCACTGCACAAACGTGCATCTGCTTAAAAGTCGTCGATTGACCTCAGTTTGTGTGAAAGTTGTCCATTTCCTAGTGCGTCACTTATATGGGGTTTTCATTGCTGTCCTCACTAGCAAATGGTTCATCTTCATTGTCGATGGCCATGATTGACACTGTGTACTCTTGTCCGATCACAATCCTAAAAGATAAAGTTATTAAGTATTATGCGTTCGGCATCACAAGAAATGATAATGATGTTGAAAGGTGTGGCGCATCCTATAAAAAATATGCAGTGTGTAAGCATATATGATGTAGAGGTCGAGGATTATATATCGTTCATCAAGAAAAGAAAAACCCTATCCAAACAAACTACGGCATCGCCAATCCTTAGACAATCTGAATTTTCTTAAGCCCTGGTTTTGTCTTGGTGTTAACTGTCTATTATGTTTACTATGTGACAGAGAAACTATGGTATACTATGTTTTACTATGTTTTAATATGTGACAGAGATCCGACGGCTGGCCGTTAACAAAAGAAAACAAAGAACATGAAACTGGTTACCTTCTTGACCCCATGAAATGTCCGAAACCCCAAATAGCTCCACCAGAGCCAAAGTTCACGATTCTCTCCAGCCTAGGAACTTTGCAGAATTCACTTGCAAGAAAGAAAACAAAAAACATCAATAAGGAGCATAGGTGAGAGCAAAGTAAACATGGCTCGTCAGGCTAAATTTCTGTATCTTTTGCGCGGCAGCTGTAATGTTTGGGTTTTGTGAGCGTTAAGTGGCAAAAGCACGTTTGAACCTGTTTTTGTTTCTTGGATGCTGTATATTGCTCAATAGTGGAACCTGGCCGAAAGTCGCGTTAAAAAAGTGAATATATGCAAACTAGGCACGTATATATCACATCTAATACCACAATTAATTCAGTTGACACATGTTCAGGGTTAACTTCTGAAAGGCTTAGCCAATGTGATACCTGAATTTACTGGAGCTCCAGAAATAAACAGAGCCATCTCTTGAACCTGTAATCAGATATGGGCTATCGGGAAAGGCAATGACAGAAATTACTGGAGACATGAAAGCTTCCATTGTATGAACACAGGCCTTTTCCTCCATGTCCCATATCTGTTAGATAAGAAAAGTACAGACACTACTATTAGTAATGTGTAGCTCGTATGATGTCATTGTATTTTTCAATGATAATGGCATACCTTAGCAGTGTGGTCGTCAGAGCCAGTAATCAAATATTGTCGATCATCACATGTGAAGAAATCGAAACAGTTCACTTTGTCCAGATGCCCAGACAAGGTATATTTAGATTCAGGAGAATCAATGCTCCAAACCTGAACATAAAGTATATGAATTGGCAATTAATGGGTTTTAGATTCTGAGAGGATTATGCACAGGCCAACAATTAAGGTATTGTAGCCAAACTAATAAGTTGGCAAAAAAGGAGAAACCCATATATACCTTTACCGTGAGATCATCTGAAGCACTTGCAAAAATGCTGGTGTCCATTGGGTTAAATGCAACTTGACGTATAGTATCGGAGTGTTCTTCCACGAATGAATGTCTGCACTCCCACCCCTTGCTCCAGTCCCAGAGCTTCATATCACGATAAGCCGATGACAATATGTACGGACGGGTTGGATTGACGGCCATTGATGTGATGAAGCAATCACTGGCGGCTCTGAAGCTTCTGAGTTTCTGTATTTTGTTGTCATAATTGTACACATGGATCACACCATCAGATGTTCCAGCCACAAACCATTTCTTTCTTGAGACAACTTTAACGGAATGAACTGCAGTGAAAGTGCCCAAGTTATTTAGTATGTCATACAACAGTGTATGTTGAACCGGGAAACAGAGAAGTGAGAAAGCATGCCTTTTTTTGGTACGTAAGAAGGCATGACTGACTCCTTCGAGATACTAAATGAATCCATCTGCCTCTGCCGGTAAATACAAATGACAGAGTCAGTTGAATGCAGACGAGAGTTTTCATTTGCTAATACAAATTGATTTTTTTTATGATATGCATTTGGCAACACTGATTGAAAACCCGTCATGATAAAACATACTCCATATATAACGTTCGGGTTTTTTTTTCAGGCTGTGACAAAAAACTAAACTTTCATCATGGTCGGCTAGCATTTGCCATCACCAAAAATAAACATCAGCCTTCTTCCATGACAACAAACTTCGGCAATCGACAGAAATAATGTATGGTACTACTGCAAGTACATGGTAGTATTTACTATAAAAGATAGAATGCATTAACTTGCCTGCGTGTCATAGTTCCATATGCAAACATCTCCGTTCTGATGACCTGTTATAATGCTGTGCGACAGTAAGATATATATCATAGGATAATCGTGATCCACATTCATTTGAACAGGGGAAATTAATATTCCGGTGCTCATATCACATATGCTATGCACTCACCATGGCTCCGTAGGGTGTGCATCAAGGGAGCACAGAACACCATGAGTATTCTTAAGGGATATGATCCGTTGATCCTAATCCAACAAAAAACTGGTCAGCATTAGAAAGAAAAAAACTTCAAAGTTGGAGCATGTATGCAAGTGAAAAGAGAGCTCCATACCTTTATTCTTCTTGAGATTGTCTGCTACATCGAACATAGTACCAATTAAGACCATCAGTAAAGAAAATGCATCAATGCAAGGGAGGATATAAAAAAAATACATCAGGGTACAATAGCATTATTCCAGTAGCTTAGCACTTGGAACACGCACAGAGACGGACGTTACATCAATTGAAAGCAACATCTAATTTGAACGGTAAATACTCTGATCTGTATTAAGTAAAAATGACTGACCGCGGACATTGTCTGTTCTTGCGAAGCAAAAACAGTTTTCAGCATCTCACGCACTTCACTCCCTGACTCTTTAGCTTCATCGAATAACTTTTTATACTTAGATTGGTCTCTCGAAGTAGGGATTTTTTTATCTCCAGACAGACTGCTCTGCAGGATCAGATCATACTCCGTTTCTTCTGGTAGCCTCTCTTGCTGTTGCGTTGTAACAACGAGAGTGTATGTGGTGAACCTGGAAGGCACAATGCCGTATAGTGGGAGACTTGCAAAGCAACGCCAAGGCTTGGTGCTCTTCTCTATAAGCCTGAATACCGTGTGTTCATCTGTGTTGGTTCTGACAGGGAAGCGAAGCTCGACAAGGTACACGTCAAGTTGGTCCTGCGGAACAACTCAGGTTGTCAATCAACATCTTGGTAAATGGATTTTTTTTTGCTGAAATCATTTCCCATTTCATCTTTGCATTCTCGTTTTTGGCAAAAAGGAAATATTTGCATGCTTAACTGTAGTTGCACAAGAAGTTCATGACATCTCACATACTGTACTTAGTTTGCTTGAAAACAGGGTGATGTCTCTGTCTCTATTTGCAAAGCTAGTGTGATAAGGTTGGAGTAGGTGACTAGGAAATTTATGTCATGTTTAATTTGGATGAGTAGCGCGTACTTCTGGATAAGCCTTCAGGTTTACTGTAACATGAGACAGTAAAACGAAATGATCTTAAGTTAATAGGACTCACAGAATATTTTTTATGCTATAATTCAGAATAGTCAGGCTTCAGAAACAGAAAGATGCAACTAAATTAACTAACAATCAAACTGAAATTTTATAACACTAAAACTGTTGTTGAATTTCGAAGTCAAGGCTTGAAATTTGAATACCCATAAATCTAAACGCATGCTGAAGAAGAAAACATACTCTGGTCTTTTCAAGTGAATATTACATAGTTGGTTTCTTGGTGAAAACTTCTGTTTGTGTGTGTTAAATTTTGGCAAGGAATTCTATGATAAGGCAAATATATTTTGTCTCAATATCTCCATAGTGAACTTGAGTTTATCCAGAAGCTCCGAGTGATTAACAACAAAGGCAAATGGGAAACACACGAGCTCACATCTTAAACATACCCTCGTTTCCGTGCTTTCTGTTTCAGTAAGCCTATCAATTACATATTGTATACTAGTTGGTCTTCTTGCAGGATTGAAATCAGCGCACTCTATTGCTATGTTAGTGCATACTCGTACTTGCAGTTTCTGTGATGTTTCCAGCCTACTGCTCCACCTTTCAAGTACCTGCAAATTTGCAATTGTGAGTTAGCACTTACACGAATCGACATATTTTTAAGATGAAAAAAAAACTGAATATGTATATTACATTATTTGCCCTATTATCTTTTAGCTTTTTTCCAATGAAAGAGCCCCAAAGACCCCAATTTCACTATGAAATTGCCAAATCGGAGAAGTCTTACATGCAAGCATGCGCTTCTTTAGCATAAACATACACTCATTTGACAGAAGCAGAAGAGCACAAAACTTAAAATTCACTGCAACCATTACAACAGGAAGCAAATGTCAGTTTTATTGTTGCCGACAGCATAGCCAAGCCTGGGTGCCACTGTATTCCAACCATATGGATGGGAAATTGTTAAGATATATTGCATTACCCTCCTTTCCCATCAACTTAGAATTTGGGGTGAACTGGTTTGTGCATACATTTTAAGATGGTACTAGAGCCAAGTGTTTTTGAACTCAAAACTCGGCCGACATAGTATTTATTAAAAATGTTTACGGTCTACATCAGTCACATGTCTAAGGCCCGTGGAGCCTTGACGAGAGGGGATTGCTGAGATATATTGCATTACCCACATTCCCCGTCAGCTTAGGAGATACATTGCACTGTGCTCCTTTTCCATCAACTTAGGCTTTTGAATGAACTGGTTCGATACACAGGAGCTTATGGAAATAGAAGGTAAATACTTGAATTTTACTATATTCATAGTGCCAATATATAATCATGCTTTTGGGTGAACTAGTTCGATACAAAACGAAGCTTATGGAAACATAAGTTGTTTTTTTTACTAAATTCATAGTGCAAATATATAATTGACGTATATAAATACGAGCACCAGGATTTTCTTTTACGAAATTTCGGTAGGAGCACTACCAATACTATTTGAAGAGAAGCTCAACCATTTGTCCTCGGAGGCAACCTTTCTAAAGGCCACTGTTCTCACATTAACCAACTCCTTAGCTTAGCGAGTCATCAGCATATCAGTAAGAGTCCTAATATGGTCCTTAATTAAACTATCTGGTAACACTCAAAACGGTCCTCAGCACGATATTTTGGCGCTCATACGGTACCAAGTCATGGAAATACTGCAGCGGGCTTCTGAGTTTCATGACCACTTGAAGTGCTGCCAAAGAACTTAAGGACCTTGGATGTATTTTACTATTCAAAAACTCCGTTTTGTACTCCTGCCGTCCATAGGAACTTTTAGTTCGGTTGGAGTGGCAGGTACCCTTCTGAACAGGTTTGTATGTCTATGGCAATTTTTTTCGGGGATGTCTATGGCAATTATCCAATCTAAACAAGTCGAAGTTGATGTTAATTAGATTTCTACAGAGTGTTCTTGTTTAGCACTTGGAAAACATTACCATTCTCAAATTACGGGAGGTATATGTTATGAAGATTAATTAGTGTGGTATGATCAGTAAGATGATGGCAATGGCATGCAGCTGCGTGTCCATGGTTGAGATGCAGAAAGAGCCTGTGGTTTGACAAGTCATCCGTATATCAGCTTTCGGCGTGGCAAAAAATAATCATTCTAGGGTGTTGTTTGCACTGGTTTTAGAAGTTAGCATCATGGTGTGGACACTTTCATAGTTGAAGCTGATCGAGCACTATAACTTAGTGTAGTGGAAAATATATTCCTAAAAATGCATTAGTCAAAATAAAACACACAATAATTATTTAAAGTAGAGCTTTTATCTAGAGATTGCCCATTGTTCTTACTTCCCCAGCTTCATGGTATCCTTTTGCTCCAGTTAGTATCTCCATGATTATAACACCAAGAGCATACAAGTCATATTTGAATGTAATTACGCCATTGGTGAATTCTGGTGCCAGATATCCACTGCGTCAAAAAGGAACAAACTGGTCAATTAAAGTGCAGAGGTAGTGCTAATAAATTATCACAGGCAAGAAAGCCTGAGTTCTAAAGAGGCTTAGCCAGCTTACGGGGTTCCAGCAACTATTGTAACAATAGTCCGGGTTTGGTCTTCTTTGAAGCACCTCGATACACCAAAGTCAGTGATTTTCGGCACCATTTTATCGTCCATGAGTATATTTGCTGGCTTAAGATCCAGGTGAACAATATTTTGTGTGTGAAGGTAATTCAATCCCTCACAGATTCCTTTTATTATTTTGTAGCGATCACGCCATTCAAGTCCACTAGATGCATCTGCATAAATGGGACAAGAGAAATGTGGTTTAGTATTTGAAATGAAATCCTTGCTATCCGAACTGTAGTTAGTACATGACATGGAATGTAAATTGTGTTTGGGTGTGATGTTTGAACAAAATAATCTTTAGTAAGGAAAATCGTGATCCTACCAGAGATATACTTCAAAAGATCCCCCTTGGGTACATACTCAAAGCAGAGTATTCTTTCTTGAATGCCAGCCATGATAGATTTTCCTTCATATTTTAAGAATTCCTCCTGTGTGTCGCTACAGTATCCCAGAAACCGTACTATATTTTTGTGCTTCGCCTTCATCAGACATTCAATCTCCTGCCGGAACTTATCCTCATACAAATACGTGTTGGACAACTTCTTCACAGCGACCGTGCCATTGTCAAGGACTCCCTGCGGTGCGGCGTGCCCTGCCACTGTTTAGATTAACTATGACCAAGAAGTGATGCCATGCCAGGGCAGTTGGAATTTTCCTACCTTATAGACCACCGCAAATCCGCCACTTCCAATTTTATGGCCCGGAGAGAAATTGTTTGTGATGTTTTCAAGAAGTGATAACGGCAGAGCCTTCGGTTCTTTGGTTTCATCCAACAGCATACACTCCAGGTCGACCCGGGCACGAGCTTGGCGATCCATTCAGGATTAAATAACCAGAGAACCCTTGAAACAAGAGCAAGAACATGTTCGTAGAGACGTGATCACAGGTCAGTGATTGCTTTTCTGGTTTGTACACAGGAAAACTTCAAGCTAGCGATACAAGACAGAGAAAGCAGAAATTACCTAGAGAAGCTTCAGATAGATGTTATCCGCAGCTGGGTAGTGAGGAAGACGAGCTTCAGATGGATGTTATCCGCAGCTGGGAGACAGGTCGTCTAATGATTCCATCGAACGCCATGGAAGAAATAGACCCGCTGTATAATAATAATAATTAATTATTATGTGAGATGTGTAATGTACTGCAAGTGAACGGCTACTTCTAGTTCAACGTCCGTACAATTGGTTAGGGAGCTCCGAGTACATTTTCCGTCCGTCCAACGTCCCCTTCAATTACACCATCCAATGGAGAAAAGGGACGTGCGATTGTCTGGCTACTTCTAGTTCCACGTTTCAAGTTTGAACTGGTCCATCAATTGGATGCATCAGACACATCAAATAATTAGTGCAGCTAGGACCGTTCAACCAAAACCAAGAGAAGGTTCAATCGATCATGGTGCCCAGTCCCATCTGATGACTCGCTGTCGCGTAGTCATCACCTCGAACCATGATTTAGACATAATCAGGTGGATGACAAGTCCAGTTGGACCGTATACCTCAGCATCCATCCCCTTCCTCACCCCCCAACCCCCCAATCCTCTTCCAAAGCGACGACGGAAGAAGCCTAGCCCTATAGCCATCAAGCCATGGCCGCCAAGGACCCATCGTATCTCGAGACCACTACTCTCCTTAGTCAAGAGATCCAGCAAAAGGAGCTTCGCTTCAAATTGTACTTGTTCCAGCACACTCAAGGCGAGCCAAATCGGAACGAGCGCGCTGTATCGTCTTTGCATGCCCCCCATGAGTTTGGGTCCATCGTCGTTCATGACTGGACCATACGGGATGGTCCTAACCTCCAAGATAAAATTGTTGCGCGCGCCCAAGGACTGCATCTCGGGGCCGGTATGAACGAAACAAACTGGTTTACCAGTTTCAACATAATTTTCACCGATGAGAGGTTTGGTGTTTTTACACTTGTGAATTTGTACCACTCCATTGATTCACACTTGTTAACTATGTCGTTAATCTTGTGGGATGCTATTTAGGTTCAAGGGATCCACTCTTCAGGTGCTCGGAACTACGAGCATAAGAGATGGTGAATGGGCCATCACTGGTGGCACCGGAGAGTTTGCCTTTGCGCAGGGTGTTGCCACTCACATAAAAAGCAAGGAACGTGGTGGTGCTGGCCGTGACTGGGAGCTCCGAATCCGCGCTACGTGCCTCACCTTCCCCAAACCGGTCAGATGCTATATCTTTTTTCACTCTAGCTTGTTTTTTGTTCTTTTGCAAAATGCACTCTGGCTAGCTTTTAATTATGAGAAATTTTAGGATACGTCCAATGTTTATTGGACTGTTCACTGTCCTCTAAAACTGCCCTTTTTTGTTACATCATTACTGTCTTCAAAGTATATATATTACTTTGACACTCAATTTCTATTACAACATATTTAAAAATCCAACAGAACTACATATTGTCAAGTATTTGTCAAGACAAGTTCATACACATTACTGTTAAATTGTTAAATTTAACAATTGTTTGCAAATTCTATCCAACCAAAATATTTATAAATTGACAAATTCCCAACATTTTGACTATCTGTGAAGTTATTAACTCTTAAGATTCTGAAAGTTAGACTGTACGTACTCTTGTCTAAACCGACAACCTTTACAAGACCAGACTGAGCAGGAGGTTATAGCTTAGAAATAACCATATCATGGTTAGTATACGCTTTCCACTGTCTTTTAAGCCATGAATGTACAAGGGATGCAAATAATGATGGTGAGTAATCAACGTAGTACTGACTTTGCATGCATCAGAGCTTGTGAAAAATAATATGGGGTTAACATACAGAAGATCTGATTTGGCTAAAGAACAGAGAGATATAATAGTGGAATGGACAACAATAAAAGTAACATAAAGAAATAGGTTTCAAGAAATTAAATCCTTTGGATATTTTTCCTATTTGCATCTGTTTCTTTAGTAAGAATAGCGTGAGGCAATGTTTACCCGGCCAGCATGCTCCGAAATTATATGCACTGGCAATAAAACAACACTTCGGGTCATTTCCTAATGTACACCCGTCGCATGAAGGAAAGAATAATAACCGGACTCCATCTCAAATACTGTACCATAAATCTCGCGGCATAACCTCGCCACATTTAGAGTTAGTTACAACTTACAACGTCCCTATACTTTTTGTTACAACAAAGGTAGGCGCTTTGCCCATTCTAGTAAGATAGAAAAGGGGAAAACAATACTCCCTCCGTCCCATAATGTAAGATATGTGTCAAAAAGCGTCTTACATTATGGGACGGAGGGAGTACATAGTTTATGTACAGATGTCTTGGCGATCTGAAAAACAAAAAATAAAGATAAAGCAGTTACTAGATTTACATTGTCGCCCGGACACTAGCCTTCTCTCCATATGGTCCTCCACTACACTGCATGGCACCTGCAGCAAAATTATGAAATTCCCTTGAAAGATATACAGCGTTTCCGCTCAAGCCACATATTCCTGAGAAACTTCTGCATCAGACAGTTAAGATTTAAACTATCTCACCTCTGTACAAATAGGTTGGAATGTCTTCAAAGAGCCCCTTAATCTTAGCATGCTAATAACTTGCACATATACAAGTGTAGGTAGCTTGTTGTGCGTCTTTTTTCTTTGCTGAAACAGGATGTTGTTCCTTTGCATATATGTGTGTAGGTCCTTGTAACCAAGATTGGACCATGGGGTGGGCATGGAGGAAAAGAATTTGATATCCGAGAGTCAGTACCTCAACATCTAGAAAGTGTGACAATTAGAAGTGGTGTTGCAATTGACTCAATTGTGTTCTCCTACATTGATCAAGCTGGAAAGAAGCAAACTCTTGGTCCATGGGGTGGCGATGGTGAACTTACTGACACGGTGAGTGAATGTGCACCACATTGCTAGTTCTATCTACTTCTGCATAGAAGAATTATCGATTATCTCTTCCGTTGTAGATCACTTTTGCCCCTTTAGAGATTGTGAAGGAAGTTTCAGGAACAAGCGGTACTTTTGGTGGAGATACTGTTGTGACATCGCTTACTTTTGTCACAAATGTGAGGACATATGGACCTTTTGGAAAACCAAATGGTACTGCTTTCAGTGTCCCTCTTACGGATACTAACATTGTGGGCTTCTTCGTGCGTGCTGGAAGACTTGTTAATGCGATAGGAGTTTATGCGTGTCCTTCTGTTCAAAATTATTAGTACATACATTTTTCAAGAATAACTAGAGCTTTGGCCGGCATCTTATGGGTTGCCGTGGTCTCATGTATCACTACTTGTTTCCCTTTTTGCATTTATTGTCTGGAATGCATATCCTAGCCTCCTGTTTCTGACTAGATCAGCATCACCAATCTCACTGTACTAGTTTCTGAAGTGGGCAGACATAATCGGGAAAAGGAAGTCTAAGTACACCATAGAAGAGAAATGTTAGGCATTCAACTTTAATGTCAAACCAGGTATACTGTACTAGCACAAATATTCGAGATAGATGTACAATGAAGAGTGATAAGTAAGGAGAACATTGCACAACATTCACTGATCAAACAGCCTATCAAATGTGATAGTCTGGTAGAATATTCATTCACGAAGTAATCTGTCAAATGCTAATAGTAATGTTTCACGCAGGCTGGGCCCAAAAGATCATCAAACTGTAGGCACCATCAACCTAAAGATAGCATCCATGTCACTAAAAACACACCTTAAACTGAACATGCCCGTTAATATTTGATAGCTCGCCATGCGCCACCTTAAATGCCGACTGAACTATTAAGATTAAAGAAAACTGCAGATAGCATTTAATCTGAAGACAAACATGGGGCAGCTTCGGATGGAGCCTGTTGTCAGCCACAAGCCAGTTGCAGTACAGTATAAGGAAAACACCCAGTTTGCTAGCCCAATGGACTGCCCAGCCGGCTCCCAGCAAGGATCCGACCGCGAAAAACGTTTCATGCAAAATGCCCTGAATAGGCGAGTAGATAACATTTCATTCAGGCTGTAGAGACAGATAAGAGCTAGAAATTTTATCGAAACCAGCGTTTGCATATAAGAGCTATAAAATTAAGGCCTTTGGCATGGACAGTTGGACTGGGAGATATTGGGATCGATGGATGTAAAAACTGGTTAAACATCCAGTGTTTTTGGACATCCAGCAATGGATGATTGGTGCCTACGGTTTGATGGTCGGCCCACGCCCGATGTTTGTCCACAAATATTTGATTTTGTTCGTTTGGGACTAGGATTATGGATGCTTATATTTTTGGACATCGAACAAACGATTCACACACACATATTCTATTTTTCTTAATTTGTATCTTTCCCTTTTTTTTCCTTTTTTGGGGCAAAAGATAGCCAGCCTTTATTGATCAATTGTTATGTTCTTGAATTTCAAAAATTGTTCGCAAATTTAAAAAACGTTCATGTTTTCTCGAAAATGTACACGATTTCTAGTAATGTTCGTGAATTTGAAAAATATTCATGATTTTAAAAATATTCATGAATTTGTAAAATAATGTTCACGAATTTGCAAACAATGTTCATGATTTAAAAAAAATGTTCATGATTCGAAACTGTTCACGATTTCAAAAACTGTTCATGATTTAGAAAAGATATTCACTTTTTCCCAAAATCTTTACGAATTTGTAAAAAAAAATTGGCAAGTTGAAAAATGTCCACAATTTGAGAAATTTTGTTCAAAAATTTGAAAGATGGCCGAAAAAAGAAAAGAAAAGAAAAAATATAGAGAAAAAAGAAAATAAAAACGCAGAACATTAAAGAAAAAGTAACAAACTAAAGGAAAAACAAAAAAAGGAAACAGAAAGAAAAACAAGAAATGAAAGAAAAATCAGGAAAAAAAATTAAAAAAACCATGGGGGAGAAATCCCTAAATGGGCCAGCCTAAAAAGCAGCCGACGCTCTAGGGGGTTACACACCAACTTGTTATTTGGCGACCTACGTGCCAAATAGGAGTGGCCCTCCCAACCTCCCAGCTCCCACCGCTTTGGAGTTGCCCTAACCAAACCTGGTCATATGGGTCGTGTCTTGCGGGTCAGGCACGACAGGCGAATACAAGGGTCGGGCTGGCTTTCGGCACACCATGGAACACGACTGAATCCTTGAAGCCAGGCCTTATGACTGGTCACAACAAGACCCTTTTATTATTTTTTATTTAGTTTTTATTTTATGTATTTTTTTCTTATTTATTTGCCCTTAAATTCAAAATTTTAGACCAAAACTGTCCAGAAGGCCGAAACGCAACGCAGACCGGCCCATATGGCCCATAAGGCCGAATATCATCACTTCGCTAGTTCGCCCTCTTCTCTCCCAGCCTCCCAGCAGCCACCGCACGTACCGGCAGTTACGGAAGGGTTCCCCTAGAGGCGATCTAGGGTTCCACCTATCCTCCGGTGGCGACGTCGGAGTCCACATAAATCCTCCACGCCGGCGGGGTTTCTTCGGCGGCGGGGAGTCACCACAGCGGCGGCGCCTCTGGGATCCGCTTGCATGGCGAATTTACCACAAACGAAGGCGTTGGGTGGAGAAGGGAGTGAGAAGGAAGAGGTGAGGGTAGACCCTGATCTGGCGGCGAAACAGCAGGTGGGGGAGGGAAGTTTGGAGGGAGAAGAACCTAGGATCATGGAGGGAGGATCGGGGAGTGGAAGCAGGGAAGCAGAGGTGGAAGTTGATGAAGAGGAGGAGGGGGACTATTACGGACCGTCGCCGGATTTGGAAGACAGATTTGCAGGGATGAAATTGCATGGAGAGGAGGAAGATGATCTAGATCTGTCCAGTGAAGTTGATGATCTGATAAGGGGCGTGCGTTGGCTAGGGCTGTTCCGCGTGTATACCACGAAGCCCTTCAGCCATGCAGCATTGTTGAAGCAGATGAGGAACGCGTGGGCGGCTGCACAAGGAGTAACTTTCAACGTGAAGGGCCCAAATTTATTCTTGTTCCAGTGTCACTGCCTCGGAGACTGGAAAAGGATCATGGATGGGGGTCCGTGGATCTTCCGTTATGCTCCTGTTATCATCCAAGAGTATGATGGTTTCACCGATGTTTCAGAGTACAAGTTGAACAAGGTCCCTCTGTGGGCTAGAATCAAGGGGCTGCCGGATGGTTTGATAGCTAAAAAGGAACTAGCGGAGAAGATCGCGACCAAGGTTGGTGAACCGCCTTTCACCGTGATTGTCAATGAAGGCAAGATCAATCCAGCAAGTGCCCTGAGAGTTAGAGTTTTTGTGGATGTAAGCACGCCTCTGGTGAGGTTTGTACCAATTACCCTCAGGGAGTTAAGAAGATATCCTGTCTTTTATGACAGGCTGCCGGACTTTTGCTTCTTCTGCGGCTTGATGGGCCATACGGTGGAGGAGTGTGGAGATGGCATACATGATCCTCGCACCTGTGAGTGGGGCGAGTGGCTTCTTTGGGGCTTAGAGCAATCGACCTTTGTGTCAGGAGGAGGAGGAAACATGGAGGGACGAGGTGGAAGAGGTAGGTCAGGAGGAAGAGGGGGAAGAGGTGGAAGGCAAGGGAGGGGAGGACGTGATGGTTTTAGAAGGGAGGGGGATATGCAGACTACCAGCATGGACCATACTCAGCAAGATCCTGCCACTGAGAATCCCAATGCGCGCAAAAGACTTGTCTTATCAGATGGGACGGTGAATATAAGGGGCCAAGCGCTGCCAAACTTGGCGGGCAGAGTCGCTGGTACCGTTCTTCTCTTGGAGAACAATGGCGAAGAACTAACTCAGGAGGCTTCCAATACCCCTGGGAAATTCCCGATAGTCAAGAGGAGAAGGCAAGATGGAGTTGTGAGGGGTGATGACATGGTAACAGATGATCAGGCGGCCTCCGGTGGGGAGGACCGCCGGTCCCAATGAGGACGCTATGCTGGAACTGCCGCGGGATTGGCGACCCCGCGACAGTCAGAGAGCTCCGAGATTTAGTGGAGGCATGTGCGCCGATGGTGCTTTGCATTGTGGAGACACAGCTTGCGAAGTATAGGGTGGAAGGATTGGCGGGTAGCTTAGGTTTCTCGGGTTGTTTTGGAGTAGATAGTGCGGGAAGGAGTGGTGGTTTGTGCTTGTTTTGGAAGAGTGATGTTGATCTGGAAATAAAAACTTTTTCTCAATATCATATTGACTCGGTTGTGAAGGAACCGGGCAAAAACCCATGGCGTATGTCATGTTTTTATGGAGCGGCTAACAGGAGCCTAAGGTTCAGGACATGGGACACGATGAAATTCTTACGGGGTGAAAGCACACTACCGTGGCTTTGCATCGGTGACTTTAATGAGATATTGCAGCCAGAGGAGCAAATGGGTCCAAACTAGAGAGATAGTGCACATATCGAAGGCTTCAGAGAAGCGGTAGATGTATGTGAACTAGCTGATCTAGGGTACAAAGGCCTGGACTGGACTTTCGAGAAGAGAGTTGCTGGTGGAGAGTTCTGCAGGGTTCGGCTTGATCGAGCGCTGGCCACTGCTAGTTGGTCATCCTTGTTTCCGTTCGCCTCAGTCGAACATCTCACGGCGGCAAAATCTGACCACAGCCCCATACTGTTGATGAACGAACTCGAGGCTAGTAATTTGAGGATTGCACTGAAAAAACCATTCCGATATGAGTGCTGCTGGGAAACGGACGACAGATTTGCTGCAACTTTGAAACATGCGTGGGAGCAGGACCTGCCCGCGACCAATCTGGCAGAACTGGCAGCAAAATTAACCTCGGTTGGCTCCTCACTAGAGCATTGGAGCCGAGCGAGTTTCGGGTCGGTAAGACAAGAGCTACGGCGGCTGCGCCAACAGCTAGCAGAGCTGCGAGCTGATCCTTTGCATACCGGACCGGGAGAAGAAGAGAAGAAGATCCAAGACCGGATCGTGGAGATCTCATACAGGGAGGAAATAATGATGAGACAGAGGTCTCGTATAGACTGGCTTCGTGCAGGCGATAGCAATACCCAATATTTCCAGAAGAAGGCCAGTGCTAGGAGAGCTCGAAACAATATTTCCCAATTGGAGAAGCCGGACGGGACAGTCACATCGGATGCCGCTGAGATGGCAGAGATGACAAGCCAGTTTTATGAAAACCTGTACCGATCGGAGGGATGCATAGGGATGGAGGAGGTGCTGTCTCATATCCCGGTCAGGGTAGATGGAAATATGAATGGCAAGTTGAATGCACCATATACTAATGAGGAGATTAAGGAAGCTCTTTTTCAAATGTTCCCAACAAAAGCACCGGGGCCTGATGGGTTTCCCTCACATTTTTTTCAGCGACATTGGGATCTTTGTGGTGAAGAGGTTACGGGTATGATTATAAGATTGCTCAATGGAGATGACTCACCGGAGGATATCAATCGCACGTTCATCGTTTTGATTCCCAAGATAGCTAGTCCAAAAATCCTCGGACAATTTCGGCCTATAAGTCTTTGCAACGTGGTCTACAAGATAGCGTCAAAGGTCTTAGCCAATAGGTTGAAGATCATTCTCCCAGAGGTAATTTCCGAGGAGCAGTCGGCCTTTGTGCCTGGTCGCCTTATCACTGACAATTTTATAACAGCGTATGAGTGCTTGCACTACATGAAGTCGAGGGGAGTTAAAAAGAACCGTTTTGTTGCCCTAAAACTAGACATGTTGAAGGCCTATGACCGCTTGGAGTGGCCTTACTTAAAGGCGGTGATGCTAAAGTTGGGCATTAGCCTGCGCTTTACGGAGACGGTAATGCGATGTGTTTCATCAGTCACTTTCTCAGTTTTATTCAATGGGGGCAGTTTGGAAGATTTCAGGCCAACGAGGGGAATGAGACAGGGGGACCCCATCTCCCCGTATTTATTCTTACTTGCAGCTGAAGGTCTTTCATGCCTTTTAAAGGCTCAAGATGGTGGTATTCGAGGTTTGTCGGTGGCAGAATCAGCTCCGATAGTTAATCATTTACTCTTTGCAGACGATAGCCTTCTGTTTTTTGAAGCTAACAGTGAGAGTGCTATTCGCGTGCGGGACATCCTGAGAAGGTATTGTGATGCGCCGGGCCAACGTGTCAATACTGAAAAATCCTCGATTTATTTCAGCAAGGGTGTACCGGATTCAATGCGTGATGAAATAAAAAATGCTTTGGATGTACACACTGAATCATTGTCAGAAAAATACTTGGGACTGCCGACAGATGTAGGTAAGAAGAAGGAAGGGAGTTTCAGATACCTGAAGGACAAAATATGGAAACACATTCAAGGGTGGATGGAAAAATGCTTGTCAGTAGGGGGGAAAGAGGTGTTGATCAAGTCAGTTGCACAATCTATTCCGACATATTCAATGTCATGTTTTAAGCTTTGCCGAGGACTAACTGAACACATAAACAGCCTGCTGAGGAAGTTCTGGTGGGGAAGCAAGCAAGGTCAGAGAAAACCGGCCTGGGTCTCATGGAAAACCATGTGTAAACCAAAGAATATGGGGGGGGGATTGGTTTTCGGGATATCGAGTTATTTAACCTGGCTTTGCTAGCACGTCAAGTTTGGCGCTTGCTTCAAGACCCGGAGTCACTAAGTGCACGAGTCTTGCGAGCGAGATATTACCCACAAGGTAGCATTCTGGAGGCTACCATTGGCGCACATCCTTCACAGGTGTGGCGCTCGCTGTTGGAAGGAAAAGAAATCTTGGTTCTGGGACTGATCAAGAGAATTGGCTCTGGTTCAAATACGCACATCTGGGAAGACAACTGGCTTCCGCGGGACTACAAGCTGAAACCAATATGCCCTATATCTGCCGATCCCCGCAGCTTGTGTCAGAGCTCATTGACGAGACGTCCAGGTCATGGAACACACAGAAGCTAACTGAGCATTTTATTGCACCAGACGTGACGGTTATTCAGAACATACCACTGAGTTTCCGGGTGCAGCCCGACTTCTGGGCCTGGCATTATGATAGAAGAGGAATTTTTACGGTTAAATCAGCTTATAGAATGATCAGTGGAATCAAACACCAGCGAGAGGATTGGCTAGAGCACAGGCCGAGTCACTCGAATATCGAAGCTGAAAGCAAGTCCTGATCGCAACTTTGGAAAGTAAAAATCCCTTCAAAGGTAAAGGTTTTTGTTTGGAGATTAGCCCAGATGTCACTACCGACTGGATCACTCCGTCATGAGCGCAATATGGCTACGTCCCGTGAGTGTGGTCTTTGCCAGGAGGAGTATGACTCTTGGCGCCACTCTCTTTTTGAGTGCAGAATGGCACGTTGTGTATGGGCGCTCTGTGATGAGGAAATTGTTGAGCATATAATATCAAACAGAAGTGAAGATGCACGACTATGGCTCTTCTGGCTTTTTGAATCAATGAACCAGCAGGATCTTGCAAGGGTTCTAATCACCATGTGGGCCATATGGTGGGCGCGGAGAAGGGCGATCCATGATGATGAATTTCAGAGTCCATTATCTACTATGTGTTTTGTTAACAGGTATCTCGAGGATCTTCAGATTGCCACCAAGCGAGAACCAACAACACATGCAGGCGTAGCAAAACCAAGAGCCTGGAGATGGATGCCACCCGGCGAAGATGCGGTAAAGATCAATGTCGATGGAGCCGTTTCCCGCTCAGGAAGGACGGGGGCAAGCGCAGCAATATGCAGGGATAAAAATGACTGCTACATTGGCTCATCAGCGGTGGTATTTGAAGGCCTAGTGGATGCAGCAAGTTTGGAAGCTCAAGCATGCAACGAGGCCCTCACTCTTGCTCAAGATCTCCTACAATCACATGTGATAATAGCTTCCGATTGTTCACAAGTCGTTTCAGATATTAGTGGTTCTGCGCCATCTTCTTCATATGCTTTTGTTCTGGATGAAATTAGAGCTAGAACTTTAGATTTTGTTAAAGTTGTTTTTTGTTTTGAGAATAGGGAGGCAAATGTTGAGGCACATGCCTTGGCAAAGGCAGCCTTGACACTCCCTGTTGGTCGACATGTGTGGCTAGGAAACTTACCAGACATCATTTGTATTCCGTCTGTTTTGGTTGATGAATAAAGCCCTAGTTTCACCTTAAAAAAAAAGCAGCCACCGCACCTCCCGCCTCAACAAATCTGCCCCTGCTCCCGTCCGCAGCCGCCAGCCCGCCACCATCTGCTGCCGGCTGTGCGCCCCTGCTCCCGGCCGCGGCCACCATCATCTTCCTCCGGCAGCGCACCCCTGCTCCTGACCGCTTCCGCCATCATCTGCTTCCGGCGGTGCCCCCCGCCACCTCCACTCCCTGAACCATGCGACGCGCGTGGCAACCCCCTACGACAGCTGCTCGCGGGGCGCCCTCCCGGTGGACGACGACGCCTCCACGACCACGAGCCACACGGTCGTCGCGAGCATGAGCCCCGACCAGATGTGCTGAATGCGGCTAAAGTTCAGGTTGAAATGAGCGCAGATTTGAATGCAGGCCGCCAGGTATGGATGCTTTTCCCGTATCAACTTAATGTACATACATCTTTACTGATTAGCTGAACCTGGATTATATATCCATTATTCCTAGAGAATGCATAGCACGGGATTTGTCAGGATGGGTTTACAAAGTAGCTGAAGTCTCTTGTGCTTGTTGAATCAGGTATTAAACTGAACAGAAAACTTGCGTTCTGATAGGACTTCTCTTTCCACAACAGACAACCAAACCTTGCCATAAGTAAAAGATCGTATGGTCAATCGTGTCGACAGCTATGATTAAAAAAGAACTACTTTTAACTCATAACAGGAAGTAAGTGGAAACACCTTAAAAGTGCTATTTTATCAGACAGTGGGCAGAGTCAGCACCTCCCCTGAACAGAAAGCAAAATTATCCCCGAATAAATCTGCAGTACATGTTGACATACGGTTCACCAAAACGTAACCCCTGATGCGTGCCAAATACTAAAATTTAGTGCCAAATCAAATATATAAACCAGAGTTCACTTCATAAACGTGCATCTGCTAAGAAGTCGTCGATTGACCTCAGTTCGCCTGAAAGTTGTCCATTTCCTCATACGCCAGTCATATGGACTTTTCATTGCTCTCTTCTTCATTGTCAATGGCCATGATTGACACTGCGTACTCTTGCCCGATCACAATCCTAAAAGATAAAGTTATTAAGTATTACACGTTTGGCGTCACAAGAAATGATAATGATATTAAAAGGTGTGGCACATCCTATAAAAAAGGCAGAGTGCATGCATATGCGATGCAGAGGTTGAAGATTAAGTATCTTTCATCAAGAAAATAAACATCCTATTCGAACAAACTACAACATTGCCAATCCTTATTCCATCAGAATTATCGTAAGCCCTGGTCAAATCTCATATGAACTTAGCCAGTGGATTAGCCTAAAATTCACTCTCTCTCTTTTTTCTCTTGGTGCCAAAAGTCTATTGTGTTTTACTATGTGACAGAGATCCAACAGTTGTCCGTCAACAAAAGAAAACAAATAACGTGAAGTTGGTTACCTTCTTGACCCCATGAAACATCCGAGACCCCAAATAGCTCCACCAGAGCCAAAGTTAACGATTCTCTCCAGCCTAGGTACCATGCAGATATCACTTGCAAAAAAGAAAAGGAAAAATATCAGTAAGGAGCAGAGCTGAGAGCAAAGTAAACATGGTTCGTAAGGCTAAATTTCTTTTGTTTTGTGTGGCAGCTGGAAGGTTTGGGTTGTGTGAGAGCAAAGTAAACATGGCAAAAGCACGTTTGAGCCTGTTTTTGTTTCTTTGATGCTGTATTGTTTGATAGTGGAACCTGACCCGAAAGTCGTATGAAAAAAGTGAATATGTGCAAACTAGGCACCTATATATACATCTAATACCATATTAAGTCATGAGGATGTTAACTGACACATGTTCCGAGTTAAGTTCAAAAAAGCTCAGCCAATATGATACCTGAATTCACTGGAGCTCCAGAAATGAACAGAGCCATCACTTGAACCTGTAATTAGATATGAGCTATCGGGAAAGGCCATGACAGAAATTACTGGAGACACGAAAGCTTGCATCGTATGAACACAAGCCTTTTCCTCCATGTCCCATATCTGTTGGACAAGAAAAGCGCACACACTATTATTAGCAATGTTACACTCGTATGATACCATTGTATTTGTCAATGATAATGGCATACCTTAGCTGTGTGGTCATCAGAGCCAGTAATCAAATATTGTCGATCATTACATGTGAAGAAATTGAGACAGTTCACTTTGTCCTGATGCCCAGACAAAGTATATTTTGATTCGGGAGAATCGATGCTCCAAACCTGAACATCAGGTATACGAATTGCAATTAAAGGTTTTTGGATTTCCGAGAGAATTATTATTCTCCAAGTCCCTCTATCACACAGTGCACATGCCAACAATTAAGCTATTGGAGCCAAACTGATCAGTTGGCAAAAAGGAGAAACCCATATATACCTTTACTGTGTGATCATCTGAAGTACTTGCAAACATATTGGAGTCCACTGGGTTAAATGCGACTTGCTGTATCGTATCAGAATGTTCCTGCACGAATGATTGTGTGCACTCCCAGCCGTTGTCCCAGTCCCAGAGCTTCATACCACGATGAGCCGATGACAATACATATGGACGGGTTGGATGGATGGCCATTGATGTGATGAAGCAATCACTGGCGGCTCTGAAACTCCTGAGTTTTTGTATTTTGTTGTCATAATTGTACACATGGATCACACCATCAGATGTCCCAGCCACAAACCATTTCTTTCTTGAGATAACCTTAACAGAATGAACTGTATTGAGAAGAGTGGTCGTTGTATTAGCATGCAGTGTGTGATGATGGAAATTGGGGAACTTGGTAAACAGAGGAGCCAGAAAGATAGGCATGCCTTTATTCGACAATGAGTAAGAAGGCATGATTGACTCCTTTGAGACATTAAATGAATCCGTCCGTCTCTGCCGGTAAATACAAATGACATTGTCAGTTGAATGCAGACCGAGTTTTCATTTGCTAATCATAGTTTTAAATAGCCGGCTATAGCTCCGCTATAGCCCGCTATAGCCTTTTCAGCAGGGTGCCGCTAATGACCGCCTTCACAAATAGCCCGCTGTAGCCCGCTATAGCTCCGCTATAGCTGATTTGGAGGCCCGCCGCTATTTTCCATAGGCCGCTATTTAAAACATTGTTGCTAATACAAATTGAGCTTTTGTGTGATATGGATTTGGCAACGATAATCGGAAAACCGTCATTTGAAAATATATCGGTACAGCCGGTAGCATCCGGTATCACCAAAAGGAAAAACATCACCCTTCTTCGATGACAACATTCTTCAGCAATCGCCAAAAATAATGTGTGATACTACTGCAAGTACATGGTACTCCCTCCATCCCAAAAAGCTTGTTGCTCAAATGGATGTATCTAGCACTTAGGACGGAGGGAGTAGTATTTACTATAGAAGATAGAATGCATTAACTTGCCTGCGGGTCATAGTTCCATATGCAAACATCTCCGTGCTGATGACTTGTTACAATGCTGTGTGACAATAAGATATTTATCATAATCCACATTCATTTGAATGGAGGGAATTAATATTCTGGTGCCCATATTATATATGCTATTCACTCACCATGGCTCGGTGGGCTGTGCATCAAGGGAGCACAGCATGCCATGAGTATTCTTCAGGGATATGATCCATTGATCCTGATCCAACAGAAGACAGGGTCAGCATTAGAAAGAAAAAACTAGCTCAAAATTGGAGCATGTATGCAGGCAAAAAGAGAACTCTGTACCTTTAGTCTTCTTGAGATTGTCGGCTACATCGCATGTAGTACCAATTAATAAGATCAGTAAAGCAAATGCATGAAAGGGAAGATAACAAAAAGATACATCAGGGTACAATAGCATAATTCCAGTAGCTTAGCTCTTAGACCATGTGCAGAGACGGACATTACATCTTGTTCGAATGGTAAATATTCCGAATTGTATTGATTAAAAAATGACTGACCTCTGATGTTGTCGGCCCTTGCGAAGCAAAAACAGTTTTCAACATCACCTCATGCACTGCATTCCCTGAATCTTTAGCTTCGTCGAAAAACTTGTCATACTTAGATTGGTCTCTCAAAGTAGGGTTGCTTTTATCCCCTGACAGACTGCTCTGCAGGATTAGATCGTAGTCCGTTTCTTCTGGTAGCCTCTCTTGCTGTTGCGCTGTAACAACGAGAGTGTAAGTAGAGGACTTGGGAGGCACAATGCCATATAGTGGGAGACTTGCGAAGCAACGCCAAGGCTTGGTGCTCTTCTTCATAAGCCTGAATAATGTGTGTTCATCTGTGTTTGGTTCAACAGGGAAGCGAAGCTCGACAAGGTAGACGTCAAGTAGCTCCTGCGGAACAACTCATGTTGTCAAGCGAATATTGTATAGTTAACTTCTTGGTGGATACTCCATATGAATGTATCAAATTTGGTCAAGGAATTTTATAACAAGGCAGATATTTTTTGTTTTCATAACTAACTTGACCTCATCCAAAACCTACGAGCAACCAACAACAAAAGTAAAGGGAAAACACAGAAGCTCAAATTTTAAACACACCATTGTTCCCGCGCTTTCTGTTTCAGTAAGCCTATCAATTACATATTGTGTACTAGTTGGCCTTCTCTTAGGATTGCGTTCAGTGCACTGTAATGCTATCTCAGTGCATACTCTTACTTGTTGTCTCTGTGATTTCTCCAACCTATTGCTCCAACTTTCAAGTACCTGCAGATTTGCAATTATGAATTAGCATTTCTTTATAAAGATAATTTTATTAATTCATCAAGGTAATGCATAGGACACCTGACCTCGGCAACAACACTACATCAAAGGGATGTTGAGGATGCACACATTAAAAAAAGAACATAAAGAGAGAAAAGAGAAAGAAAACATGATGGCTTCTTGTCATGCGGGCCTGCAACAATAATTTTCAACTCCAACCTCCTAGTTTTTGAACAACACCAGGCATCGAGAAAGGTCCTCCAAAGCAAGGCCTTCAACAACGGAACAGCGTGCCAACATCCTCGTTGTCATCCATCCACTAAAGGTCAGATCAGGATTTTCATCAAGAGAGGTCAAAGAATTCTAAGCACCGCCTTTGACAAAGAGACACCACATGCATCGTCATTACCAGATGTAATCAATTAAGGCCTGAGTTGATATTTAAAAGACAACATCGTTTATAAGATTTAAAAACTGAGTAGGTATATTATATTATGTGAGTAGGGTGTATTGGAGCTCGGGCGATGGAGCTCCCGTTATTTTGACAAATTTGGAAGTTAAATTTTAAAGTTACAACAAATTCTGAAAACAATTCCACATATACATAGGGATTTATTCTACATGTGTGTAAAGTTTCATGATGAAACCTTTAATGTGTGAGCTAAAAAAACAACTACAAAATTGTTTTTTTGTCTGTCGCCCACATGTTAAAGTATCTCATCACGAATATGCACCGTTCTCTATTAAAATCCACTGATTTATCTTTTTTTGTAGCTCACACGTTAAAGTATCTCATCACAAAACTTGATAAAACTCTCAAACCTTCATTTTGTTTCTCCCATCGTCCATAAGGAAAGAACGAAATATCCTAGTATTATTATTTTTGTTCAGTTGGAGGTAGGGGCGGGTTCACTTCCGAACTTGGCCTATATGTCCGTACTATTTATGTCAATTATCCAATCTAACCCAAGCTACACTAATGCTAATTAGTTTTCTACAGCGTTCTTGTTTAGCACTTGTCTGAATTTACCCTTTTCAAATGAAGGGAAGTGTATGCCCATGGCTGAGATGCGGAAGGAGCCCCTGGTTTGTGTCCATGGCTGAGATGCGGTAGGAGCCTGTGGTTTGCCAAGTCATTGCTATAAAAGGGAACCATTTTAGAGTGTTATTTGCACTGAATTTAGAAGTTAGCGTCATGGCGTGGAAGGTTTCATAGTTGGAGTTGATCAAGCAATATAGGTAGCTTAGTGTCTAAATAGTACAAAATATATTCTTAAAAATTGCATTAGTCGCTGTAAAAGCACATGTAATTATATAAAAGAAAGCTTTCATCTGGGGATTGCCCATTGTCCTTACTTCCTCAACATCACTATAACCTTTTTCTCCGGTGAGTATCTCCGTGATTATTACTCCAAGACTGTACAAATCATATTTATGTGTAACTATGCGGTCGCTGAATTCTGGTGCTAGATATCCACTGCATGAGCAAGATCAATTAATGTGCAGAGATAGTGCATATAAATCATCATTGGCAAGAAAGGCTGAGTTTTCAAGTAGCTTAGCTAGCTTACAGGCTTCCAGCAAATGTTGTAGCAATAGTGCGGGTTTGCTCTTCCTGAAAGCACCTCGATAGACCAAAGTCGCCAATTTTTGGCACCATTTTAGCATCCATGAGGATATTTGCCGGCTTAAGATCAAGGTGAACAATACCATTTCTGTGAAGGTAATTCAATCCTTCGCAGATTCCTTTTATTATTTTGTAGCGATCTCGCCATTCAAGTCCACTGGACGCATCTACATAAATTGGACACAAGAAAGGTGGTTTAGTATCTGGAATGAAGTCCTTGATATTCAAACTGTAGTTAGTACTTAGTACATGACATGGAATGTAAAACTGTGTATGAATGTTCATGATATCTTTAGCAAGGAAAATTGTGGCCCTACCGGAGATATAGTTAGAAAGATCCCCCTTGGATAGAAACTCAAAGCAGAGTAATCTTTCTTGTATGTCAGCCATGACAAAATTTCCTTCATGCGTGGCTACTTGCCCTTGTGTGTCGCAGCAATATCCTAAAAATCGTACAACATTTCTGTGCTTCACCTTCATCAGACATTGAATCTCCGTCTGGAATTTATTCTCATACAAATACGTGTTGGACAGCTTCTTCACAGCGACCATGCCATTGTCAAGGATTCCCTGTAGTCCAAGCATGCCTTGCCACTTCTTAGATTAACTGAGACTAAGGCAAGTAAGACCGGGGCAGTCTTGAATTTCCTTACCTGATAAACCACCGCGAATCCGCCACGTCCAATTTCATGGTCAGCGGAGAAACTCTTTGTGATCTCTTCAAGGAGTGGCAGCGGCAGAGCCCTCGGCTCTTTGGTTTCATCCAACAGCATACACTCCAGGTCGATTCGCGCACTAGCTTGGCGATCCATTGCCGATTAGATAACCATAGTACCCCTGAAACAAGATCAGCTCATGAGTCTGCGGGTGCCCCTTGAAACAAGAGCGCGAGAACGTTTTCATTTCATACAAAACATGATTGTAGGTCGGTGCTTGCTCTTCCGTTTTGCAAACAGAAGAAAAACTATCTTCTCAAGGGAAGAGAAAACGGGAATTACCTGGAGGCTGCTACCACTGCACAAAAAGTATGAAGACGAGTTTCAGATAGATGTTATCCGCAGCTGGGAGACGGACGGGCCGTCTAACGAAACTATCAAACGGAGGAGACAGATCTGCATCTACCTACCTATATCCTGCTTCCAAACAACTAACCCACCCACTGTACAATTAATTATTATTATGCGAGATCTTACATTACCTAGATGATTGTTTGCTCAAACTTCAAACAAAAAAGCTAGATGAGTGTTTGCTTATGATTTAGTTCACGATAGACATGTCTATGTGTGACGTACTGAACCGCATTATTATCTACACAATCTTTTTCTCTCTTTTTGGAAAGCCCCGAATCGCCGAGATGCTTTCTGTCGGTCCGGCATTCTTTAACGCTCCACCAAACCGAGGAAAGAGATGAGAATCCTTCTTGAATACATCAAATCTGATTTGATTCGTACATTTAAAAAGAAAATGATTACTCCCCCGTTCTAAAGAAGAGCCCGCCTAACGTTGTCGAGGACAGTTAGGAAATCTCCGTTCACATGCCCCCAGGGACCAGCTTCCCAGAGCCGCAACCGTCGTTGTTGAACCCTTGAATAGATCCGACGCACTTGACACCAATAGTCACGTATTGACAACGAGAAACCTTAACCTCACCGTTCCGAGGAGCCGACATGAACTGCGCCGGAGCCCCATCGAATCCGTCTAGATGGACAAACTCGAGGAGGATCAGAGCCTCGTCGAATCCGTCTCGACAGGAATCCGCGAGGACTAAAACGCCAACCTATCTCCTAGTCGGGTAGAGGCATTGAGATTCCCTGCCTAGTACCAACCAGCAGACAGGCAGACATAGGGAGATGAATCCATGGGCTTGACGAGTGGTTGTTTCCACCTTAAATCTGAAGTTGTAGCTTTGTTCTAAGTCAAAAAATTTAAAGTTCGGACAAATCAATAAAAGTAGTAGCATTTACAATACCAAATTATCTTCATTAGATTTGTCGTATTTGATATTGTAAAACTATTAACATTTTTTTGATAGATTGTTTATATATACTTGGCCAAACTAATATTTTTTAACATAGGGCGAAACAAAACTAAAACTTCAAGGATTTTGAAATGGAGTAAGTACTTCCTCCGTCCCAAAATAAGGGTCTCACAAAGTTGACAAACTTATTTTGGGACGGAGGGATCAAGGAGCAATTGATTACCAACACTATGCCCACACGTGTGACTCGTGAGCATCGAGACTCAGCAATTTTTTTCAGAGACAAGGCCTTTCGATCCTGCTTTATAGAAAGCAAATCGCACCACGGCTCACGCACACAGAAGCGCTGCCTCCTGTCTCAATATAGTACTACTCTACTTTCTAGGCAAAGAAATATTCAAGGTGAGCCATGATGATGCGCCCCATAATTACCCTGAAGCGTCTTTTTTCATAAACTGCGGTTATATTTATATAAAAAATCAGGGAACCACCTCTCGAAACAGGATCTCGCCCGCTTTAAATCAAAGTACATTTTGAATATGGCTACCTCGAAGCATATAGTTGGTGTATTCGCAAAAAAGAGAGAGCATATAGTTGGTGGAGAACGGATGACAATTGACAAGTACAGGCAGCCAAACTGAACATCATCCTTATTTTTATGGAGAAAATTGTGACAGATACATCGCATCCCCTCCCTTCTTTACCACTGCGGCTCCCTCTTCCACCTCCAACGCAAAGACACGAGAGGCCTAGCTAGGTAGGTAGCTTCCCCATACCCTGAAGCCATGGCCGCCAAGAACCCTTCCTATTTCCAAAGTATTCCTCTTCAGCAAATCATCGAGCAAAAGGAGCTTCGCTTGCACTTGTACATATTCCAGCAATGGAGCAAAGGCCCTCGACAGAACCAACAAATTATGACAAACTTACAGCTCCCCAATCAGTGCGGTCTCAGCACTGTAAATGACTGGCCTATACGGGATGGCCCCGGCCACAACGCAGACATCGTTGCCCGTGGCCGAGGCCTGCATTTCGGGACCGCTATCGATGAAGCAGACTATTTTCACTCTTTCGTCATAATTTTTACCGACGAGAGGTTTGTCAACATCTTTTCTATTTTGTATACTCTTTAAAAAAATTGTACTGAACCTTTTTCCCCATTGTTGATATTGCCCGCATATTCTTAATTCAATACCCATTGATCTTTTAATTCCCCATGCATGCATATTCTTAGCCTTCTCATTAATCTTGCGCAATACTTAGGTTCAAGGGATCCAGCCTTCAGGTGCTCGGAACTTCGAAGGCTAGCAGTCCAGATGGTGAATGGGCGATCACCGGTGGGACCGGAGAGTTTGCCTTCGCACAAGGTGTTGTTGCTCACAAAATGTTCGGGAGAGATCACGCTTCTTGTTTCAGAGAGCTTCACATCCGTGTTTTGTGCCTCGCCTTTCCAAAACCAGTGAGTGAGATAAATTCATCCAATGCCTTCTTTTACTCTAGCTAGCTTTTAATTATGAAAAATTTAATATACACCTAAATGTTTATTGGACTATTCACTTTCTCTAGAAACTGACATTTTTCGACATCAATATGGTCTCCAAGTATCACTTAGACACTTAATTTCTATTACAACATATTTAAAAGTCCAAAAGAACAAAAAAAAATTGAGATACGTTCATACACATTACTTCCAAATTTCTGACAAAAATATTTGTAAATATATTTGTTGTTAAATTTCCTAAATTTTGACTATTTGTAATGATATTAGCTGTTAGATTTTACAAGTTTGATTGTGCTCTTGCCTAAAAATGATAACTTTTACAAGACCATACTGAGTAGGAGGTTATATTTTAGAAATGACCCTATCATGGTTAGTATACATTTTCCGCTGCCTTTTATGCAAAGAATGTACAAGAAATGCAAATGATGTCGGTGACTCAACGCTAGCATGAATCCGTACTACTGACTTTGAATGTATCATAGCTTGTGAGAATGTGGACGTTGACATACAGACGATCGTATTCAGCTAAAAACAACAGAGAGATAACTTAGTGGAATGGGCAATAAAATTAACATAAAGATACATGTTTTAAGATTATGAATCCTTCGAGTGTTTTGCCTGTTTGCATCTGTTTCTTTAAGTAAAAAAATAGCATGAGACAAAGTGCACCTGCCAAGCATGCTCCCAAATTAAATGCTCTGGAAATAAAACAACATTTCGGGTCATCTCCTACACCCGTTGCATGAAAAAAACTGGCATTAACCGGACTCTCCATCTCAAACACCATATATCTCGCGGCATAACATCACCACATTTAGAGGAAGTTCCGACGTCCGAACACTTGCCAATGGCAGGAATTTTGCCCATTCTATTGAGATAGAAAAGGCGAAAACAATGCATAGTTTATGTACATATACATGACTTGGCAAACAGGAAAAGAAAAATTAAAGATAAAACAGCTACCAGATTTACATTGTCGCCTGAACACTTGCCTTCTCCATGTGAGGTCCTCCACTAGACTACAGGCCACCTGCAACACAACTATGAACATCCCTTGAAAGATATACAGCATTTGCGCTCAAAGCCAATCCATATATTCCGGAGAAATGTTTGCATCAGACAGTTAGGATTTAAACTTCGTCTCACCTCTGTACAAATAGGTTGGAACGTCTTCAAAGAGCCCCTTAATTGTAGCCTGCTAATAATTTGCCCATACACAAGTGTAGGTAGTTTGTTCATCTTTTTTTTTTCTTGCTGAAACAAGATGTTGTTCCTTCGCCTATATTTGTAGGTCATTGTCACCAAGATTGGACCATGGGGTGGGCATGGAGGAAAAGAATTTGATATCCCAGAGTTGGTACCTCAACATCTAGAAAGTGTGACAATTAGAAGTGGTGTTGTCATTGACTCCATTGCGTTCTCCTACGTTAATCAAGCTGGAAAGAAGCAAACTCTTGGTCCGTGGGGTGGTGATGGTGAACTTAGTGACACGGTGAGTGAATGTGCAGCACAATGCTAGTTCCATCAACTTTTGCAGAGAAGATAATCGATTTATCTCTTTCCTTGTAGATCACTTTTGCCCCTTTTGAGATTGTGAAGGAAGTTTCGGGACCAACCGGTACTTTTGGTGGAGATACTGTTGTGACATCGCTTACTTTCATCACAAATGTGAGGACATATGGACCTTTTGGAAAACCAAGCGGTACTGCTTTCAGTGTCCCTCTTATGGACACTAGCGTTGTGGGCTTCTTCGTCCGTGCTGGAAGACTTGTTAATGCTATCGGCGTTTATGTGCGTCCTTCTGTTTAAAATTATAAGTACATACATTGGTCAAGAATAACCAGAGCTCTTGGACGGGCTGGCATGTTATGGGTTGCATTGGTCTCATGTGTATTACTACTTGGTTTTCCTTTTAGGGTTTCGTGCATTTGTTACATGTTACATGTATGGCTACTTGCATGCAGTCTCACGCGTGTGGCTGTGTTGAAGTTTCTGGATTTAAATTAATGTTGACTTTAAGAGCAATTGTCGTTTATCTTCGGTTTATTTGGATATCTACTACTCAGTTCAACTTGATTTTAACTATATAACAATAAGGGTGGTCCAAAAATATTTGGCAAAAATATTAAAAACCCCTTACAAGTGAAGACCGTAAATAGGTCCATTATTGTCCAATTAAAAATGACACCAAAACAAGTTACATAGATATGTGAACAGAAAATAAGTTAATGAATACTTTTTTTTTGTAAAATGACATCAACAAAATATGGATTAGCTTTACAAAGAAAAGATGACCTTTCCATCCCTATCGCAGATTCACACGGGACATGATGAAATACTACTGGATATCAACCGGTGTCACATAAAAAACACAACACTCCTGCAGAACCAAACTGGAAACATGAAAATGGATCAACAACTTCATTCCTCTGATAAACCTGTAAAATATACTAATACTAATAAATAGGCGTAATCAAATTAGTCCCTCTAGAAACTCGTGATTCACCTCCACTGTCCATATCCACAACCGTCACAGTAAGCACATAATAATCTTACATGATACTATACGAATTTTTGACTTTCATTTAGCTCAGAAGATGGCAATATCAATAGATCTTGATCTTGGATTCATGCTTAGGGTGTTCAAAGCAATGGGGTGCAGAATCATGGGAAGAATAAAACACAGCTTATGGTCGCTAGAACATTTTTTTGGTGTATCCATTTTATCATGCTATATCACATTTTCTTTTGAATTTATTGTCCACAATGCATCTCCTAGACTCCTGTTTCTGAATAAATCATCATCACCAATCATAATGTACTTGTTTCTGAAGTACAAATAAGTTACTATCCTATTTGTACTTCAGAAACAAGTACATTGGAGAGCTCGGAACTTATGAACATGAATGCGGATAGAAAGGACATATGTACAATTAGTGGTGGAGCTAGGCAAAAGGGGGCCAACAACTATTTTTCTCTCATTCTAAGCATCCCTAGAAAAAAATTCTTCACAATTATTTCAAAGTTGGGGGGGGGGGGGGGGCACTGCCCCCAGTTATCAACATTGTGTACAATTACTGACAAAATGAATGAACTATTATATTAGAAGGAAATGATGTGGATGCAAAGATCAAGAATAACATGGTTGAAAGAAGGTGATAGGAATACAAAATATTTCCAGAGTAAGTCTGTTTGGAGAGCTCGGAAGAATAAAATTCACGCACTGACCAACAACATTGGTATTGTCCATTCTGATGTCGGTGAGATGGCTACCATGGCAAACGAGTATTTCCAAGGAATTTTTTTTGGCAGACCCGTCACTTGATGCTACCCTCGTCCTGGATCTTTTGGAAGCTAGGGTGTCCGAGGAGGATAATGAGAGGTTGTGTGCGGCCTTCAGCGACAAGGAAATTGTGGATGCATTATTTCAGATTGGTCCTTTGAAGGCTCCAGGCCTCAATGGTTTTCCTGCTAGATTTTTTTAAGCGAAATTGGAGCACTTTAAAGAATAACATGATTAGTTTAGTGAAAGTGCAACTAATCCATGGATGGTTTTGGTAATTCATAACAACATATACCTCATTGAACTAATATCCTTTCAAGATGGTTATTTCAGAAAGTTCAATGATTGGCATGACATGGACTAGAGATGTGGACCCCTCAAAATGCTAAGGACAAATATTGGCAAAATCTCAAGACTCTTCATTTCTATTTTAGTGATCCAAGATCACATTGGGCCATAGGAAAGCCAATACTATTAACAGGGATGAGGTATTGCTTAATGGTCTACTTGCTCAAAATGCTTAGTGATATGTGATGACCCACAAGTGTAGGGGATCTATCGTAGTCCTTTCGATAAGTAAGAGTGTCGAACCCAACGAGGAGCAGAAGGAAATGACAAACGGTTTTCAGTAAGGTATTCTCTGCAAGCACTGAAATTATCGGTAGCAGATAGTTTTGTGATAAGGTAATTTGTAACGGGTAACAAGTAATGAAAGTAAATAAGGTGCAGCAAGATGGCCCAATCCTTTTTGTATCAAAGGACAAGCCTGGACAAACTCTTATATGAAGGAAAACGCTCCCGAGGACACATGGGAATTATCGTCAAGCTAGTTTTCATCACGCTCATATGATTCGTGTTCGTTACTTTGATAATTTGATATGTGGGTGGACTAGTGCTTGGATGCTTCCCTTCCTTGGACAAGCATCCCACTTATGATTAACCCCTATTGCAAGCATCCGCAACTGCAAAAGAAGTCTTAAGGTAAACCTAACCATAGCATGAAACATATGGGTCCAAATCAGCTAGCTCCTTACGAAGCAACGCATAAACTAGGGTTTAAACTTCTGTCACTCTAGCAACCTATCATCTACTTACTACTTCCCAATGCCTTCCTCTAGGCCCAAACAATGGTGAAGTGTCATGTAGTCGACGTTCACATAACATCACTAGAGGAGAGACAACATACATCTCATCAAAATATCGAACGAATACCAAATTCACATGACTACATATAGCAAGACTTCTCCCATGTCCTCAGGAACAAACGTAACTACTCACAAATCATATTCATGTTCATAATCAGAGGGGTATTAATATGCATAAAGGATCTGAACATATGATCTTCCACCAAATAAACCAACTAGCATCAACTACAAGGAGTAATCAACACTACTAGCAACCCACAGGTACCAATCTGAGGCTTTGGGACAAAGATTGGATACAAGAGATGAACTAGGGTTTTAGAGGAGATGGTGCTGGTGAAGATATTGATGGAGATTGACCCCCTCCCGCTGAGAGGATCGATGGTGAAGACGATGGTGATGATTTTCCCCTCCCGGAGGGATGTTTCCCCGGTAGAACAGCTCCGCCGGAGCCCTAGATTGGTTCCGCCAAGGTTCCGCCTCGTGGCGGCGGTGTTTCGTCCCGAAAGCTTCCTTCTGATTTTTTCCAGGGTAAAAGACTTCATATAGCATAAGATGGGCACCGGAGGCCTACCAGGGGGCCCACGAGGCAGGGGCGCGCCCAGGGGGGTAGGGCGCGCTCCCCACCCTCGTGGATGGTGGGTGGCCCCCCTCTGGTTGATTCTTTCGCCAGTATTTTTTATTAATTCCAAAAACTGCCTCCGTGAAGTTTCAGGACTTTTGGAGCTGTGCAGAATAGGTCTCTAATATTTGCTCCGTTTCCAGCCCAGAATTCCAGCTGTCGGCATTCCCCCTCTTCATGCAAACCTTGTAAAATAAGAGAGAATAGGCATAAGTATTGTGACATAATGTGTAATAATAGTCCATAATGCAATAAATATCGATATAAAAGCATGATGCAAAATGGACGTATCAATATGCTCCAAAACCCTCAACCATATTCTCATATCCAAATATGTCCTAAACCTAAAGTCAAACTTGGCCCCACCGATTTGATTCATCCGGCGCCACCGAGTTCACTTGACATAGCCATAGGCAGAAACCCTAATCAGTTCGGTCTCACCGAGATGGGACTGCAAACTCTCTATTTCCCTTCGTAACGTTTCGGTCTCACCGAAATGAGCGATCGGTCCCACCGAGTTCGCAGTGCAAACTCTCTGTTTCTCTTTCGTAACGTTTCGGTCTCACCGAAAGGAGCGATCAGTCCCACCGAGTTTGCCTGACCAACTCTCTATTAGCTTATTACTGAAATCGGTCTCACCGAGTCGAAGTAATCGGTCAAACCGAGATTAAGTTTTGCCCTAACCCTAGCTCATCGGTCCCACCGAGTTGATCATGTCGGTCCCATCGAAAAACATAACGTTCACATTTTGAACTAAATCAGTCTCACCGAGTTCACCTATTCGGTCTGACCGAGTTGGCTCTTTTGTGTGTAATGGTTAGATTTTGTGTGGAGCCTATATATACCCCTCCACCCTCCTCTCCATCAGAGAGAGAGAGAGAGCCATCAGAATGTGCCTACACTTCCAGCATTCATTTTCTGAGAGAGAACCGCCTACTCATGTGTTGAGACCAAGACATTCTAATCCAACCACAAGAATCTTGATCTCTAGCCTTCCCCAAGTTGCTTTCCACTCAAATCATATTTCCACCATAGCCAAATCCGTGAGTGAGAGTTGAGTGTTGGGGAGACTATCATTTGAAGCACAAGAGCAAGGAGTTCATCATCAACACACCATCTATTACCTTTTGGAGAGTGGTGTCTCCTAGATTGGTTAGGTGTCACTTGGGAGCCTCCGTCAAGATTGTGGAGTTGAACCAAGGAGTTTGTAAGGGCAAGGAGATCGCCTACTTCGTGAAGATATACCCAAGTGAGGCAAGTTCTTCGTGGGCGATGGCCATGGTGGGATAGAGAAGGTTGCTTCTTCGTGGACTCGTGCAACCGTTACCCTTCGTGGGTTGAAGAGCATGATTGGTTCGATGCCAAAAGTTGGCATGCTAATATTTGGCAAATACCAAATGTTGGCTAGTAATTGGTTGGCTACCAACTTTTTTTGTCAACCTCACAAAAAGTTGCCAATATTTGGCAACTTTTGATTTTGCCAAATGTTGGCTTGCCAAATATTGGCAATACCAAATGTTGGCATCAAACCAATTATACTCGAAGTCTCCATCAACGTGGATGTACGATAGCACCACCTATCGAAACCACGTCAAAAATCTCCGTGTCTACATTGCGTTTGCCACTCCAAACCCCTCCCTTTACCTTCATACGCAATGATTTACATTACACTGCTATACTCTTAGAATTGCATGTGTAGGTTGATTGCTTGACTTGTGCTAAGTTGTAAAAAATCTGCCAAGACTTAAAATTGGGAAAAGGCTAGATTTTTATTTGGTCCACTAGTCTAATCACCCCCCCTCTAGACCTACTTTCGATCCTACATTTAGTCAAGGAATTTTTCAGGACTGGATTTATGCCAGAGGGGGTAAATTCTATTTCCATTGTTCTCTAGTTTGACTGATTACAGGTCCATTACTCTATGCAATGTCATTTACAAGGTTATTTCCAAATGCCTTGTTAATCGATTGAGGCCATCATTGGATGACATTATTTCTCTGGAGCAGAGTACATTTATTCCTGGGAGGATGATCACAGACAATGCTCTTGTGGCCTTTGAATGCATCCATCATATTAAACAGGAAAAGGAGCCAACTAGGAGTTTTTGTGCGTATAAGCTTGATTTGTCCAAAGCATATGACATGGTTGATTGGGTGTTCTTGAAGCAGGTGATGCAACAGCTCGATTTCTCTCGTCAGTGGGTGGACTGGATTATGTCTTGTGTCACATCTGTGAGGTATTCTGTCAAATTAAATGGAACCCTCTTAGATTCATTTGCACCTTCGCGTGGTCTTCGGCAAGGGGACCCTTGATACGTCTCCAACGTATCTATAATTTATGAAGTATTCATGCTATTATATTATCCATCTAGGATGTTTTATATGCATTTATATGCTATTTTATATGATTTTTGGGACTAACCTATTAACCTAGAGACCAGTGCCAGTTTCTGTTTTTCCTTGTTTTTGAGTTTTACAGAAAAGGAATACCAAACGGAGTCCAATTGACGTGCCAATTTTTGATGATTTTTTCTGGACCAAAAGAAGCCCCCGGAGTAAAAGAGTTGGGCCAGGAGAGTCCCGGGCTGCCCACGAGGGTGGGGGGCGCGCCCACCCCCTGGGTATGGGCCCCTGCCTCATGGACAACCCGAAGACCCCCCTGACGTGAGACCTACGCCAAAAAATCCTATAAATACTGAAACCTCCAGAAAACAGAATAGATCGGGAGTTTCGCCGCCGCAAGCCTCTGTAGCCACCAAAAACCAATCGGGGCCCTGTTCCGGCACCCTGCCGGAGGGGGGAACCCTCACCGGTGGCCATCTTCATCATCCCGGCGCTCTCCATGACGAGGCGGGAGTAGTTCACCCTCAGGGCTGAGGGTATGTACCAGTAGCTATGTGTTTGATCTCTCTCTCTCTCTCTCTCTCTCGTGTTCTTGAGGTGATACGATCTTGATGTATCGCGAGCTTTGCTATTATAGTTGGATCTTATGATGTTTCTCCCCCTCTACTCTCTTGTAATGGATTGAGTTTTCCCTTTGAAGTTATCTTATCGGATTGAGTCTTTAAGGATTTGAGAACACTTGATGTATGTCTTGCATGTGCCTAACTTCAAAGGGAAAACTCAATCCATTACAAGAGAGTAGAGGGCGAGAAACATCATAAGATCCAACTATAATAGCAAAGCTCGCGATACATCAAGATCGTGCCAAATCAAGAACACGAGAGAGAGATCAAACACATAGCTACCTGTGACGCCCGGGTAATCAAGCTACAGTAACCCTCTGGTATGATGCCACGTCACCACAATTACTGTTGCTAATCTTGTGTTAGTTCAAAACCGATCCAAAATCAAATTCGAATTAAAGTCAAACAATAAAAGTTTTCTATTCTCAAAACTAAAATGCTATTATTGTGACAAATAAATCTTGGATAGTATTGGTGGAGAAACAACATTTTTATAAAATAATTAATTACTCTAAAGTGATTAAAACAGCAGCAAAAACAATTAAGAGAATACCTTTTTCAATTAATAAACTTCTAAACTAATTTATTTTGGGGTAAAACATTTATGGCAGTGGGTGGTTCTCAAACATTAATTTAGGAGTTGTCATCATTTGTTTTAAAAAAAACTAAAAATATTGTGTATCTAAAATAAAACAGAACAGAAAATTAAAAATAAAAAGAAGAAAAGAAAACAGAACAAAAAGAGGAAGGAAAAGACCCGCTGGGCCTCGGCCCAGCTGGCCACTGGGCTAGCCAGGCCGGCCTGGTCGGCGCCCCCACAAGCCCCCCAAACCCTAACCGATCGCCCACTCCCCCCCACATCGCCCACTCCTTCCCTCGCGATCTGGATCGAGATCGGGGGCTTGATGCCAACGCCGCTCGGTGATGCCCCGCTGTTGCCGGCGCTCCCCGCCCCATCCACGGCCACCCGAAGACCCCCACGTCGCTGGACCACCCCGCCGTAGATGCACGTCGCCGTCGGTCGGAGCTCCACGCCGCCCCGTCGCTGCACCACCGCCCCGACGTCGCCGGCGCCCTCGACACCACCCGTCGCTCGCCGTTCCTGGAGCCAGCTCGACGCCGCGCCTCGTCGCCCGATGCCGTCCGGAGGTGCTCCACCTTGCCAACATCGCTGGACCGCCGTCGTCCTCATCTCCTCCTCAAGCCGCTCGCCGGAGCTGCCTCGCCTTGCTCTTAGTCGTCGACCGCGTCCCCGTCGTCCTCCTCGACACCCGCTGCCTTGGTCCCTATGCCCCGCGGTGAGGCCCCAGCCTCCATCTCCCCTCTGCCGTTCACCTCGGCCACGGTCGTGCTCGCCGCGCTCACCGTGCACCCCCTACCGCGACCCCCGCACCTTGCCTCTCCCCTGACAGCACCTCGCCATGCCCGTCGTTGCCCCAGCGCGCGCCCGCGGCCATAGCCGCGCCGGCTCGCCTCATCGCGGTGTGCCCGGCTCCCCTTCGCGCCATTATCGCCCACCTCCCGCCGCCCTAGCACGACTCCGGCGGCTCCTCCGGCCGCCAGCCCGCGCCTCCTCTCGCGCCCCCGCAAGCCTGCCGCTGCTCCACCTCCCCTGCAGCTGGTGCCACCCGTCGCGGTGGCCACCGGCGCCCGCGCGCCCAACCGGGTGCGCCCTCGTGGCTGCGCCCGTGCGCCCGAACCCCCTGTGCCCGTTAAGGCCTGGGCCACTGGAAAACGGGGTCCACCCCTAGAACATTAAAAAAAGAGAATTAAAAGAATTAAAAATAATATTAATAATTAATTAATTAATTAATTCGTGAATTAATTAAGTTAATTAACCCAACTAGTTAGTTTAACTAAACCGTAATTAGTTTAGTTAAATCCTAATTAACCTAATCAGAGTATGACAGGTGGGTCCCACTGGACCCATACGTCAGTTTGACCAGTCAACAACTCTGTTGACTGCTGACGTCATGCTGACGTCAGCATGCACTATTCTGGATAATGTTGAATTAAATTAATTAAACAAATTCTAAAAATGCTTAAATCTTTTAAAAATTAATATAAAATAAACCGTAGCTCAGATGGAAAAACTTTATACATGAAAGTTGCTCAGAACGACGAGACGAATCCGAATACGTAGCCCGTTCGTCTGCCACACATCCCTAACATATCGAACACGCAACTTTCCCCCTCCGGTTCATCTGTCCGGAAACGCGAAACACCGGGAATACTTTCCCGGATGTTTCCCCCCTTCGCCGGTATCGCCTACTACCGCGATTGGGCACCCCTAGCACCGCTTATTGCCATGTTATGTTTTGTGATGTCTTGAGTGCTCCGTATTTACTATTTCTTCCCCCCTCTTCTTCTCCGGTAGACCTCGAGACCGACGCCGCTGCTACCCAGTACGACTACGGTGTTGACGACCCCTCCTTGCCAGAACAACCAGGCAAGCCTCCCCCTTGATCACCAGATATCGCCTATTCTTCTCTATACTTCTTGCATTAGAGTAGTGTAGCATGTTACTGCTTTCGGTTAGTCCTATTCTGTTGCATAGCCTCTCATTGTTGCTACAGTTGTTACCCTTACCTGCTATCCTACTGCTTAGTATAGGATGCTAGTGTTCCATCAGTGGCCCTACACTCTTGTCCGTCTGCCATGCTATACTACTGGGCCGTGATCACTTCGGGAGGTGATCACGGGTATATACTATATACTTTATATACATGACACATGTGGTGACTAAAGTCGGGTCGGCTCGTTGAGTACCCGCAAGTGATTCTGATGAGGGGGCTGAAAGGACAGGTGGCTCCATCCCGGTAGAGGTGGGCCTGGGTTCCTGACGGCCCCCGACTGTTACTTTGTGGCGGAGCGACAGGGCAGGTTGAGACCACCTAGGAGAGAGGTGGGCCTGGCCCTGGTCGGCGTTCACGGATACTTAACACGCTTAACGAGATCTTGGTATTTGATCTGAGTCTGGCCATTTGGTCTATACGCACTAACCAACTACGCGGGAACAGTTATGGGCACTCGGCGTCGTGGTATCAGCCGAAGCTCTTTTTGACGTCAGCGACTGAGTGGCGCACGCCGCATTGGACCGTAAGCTCGCGCTTGTATTAAGGGGGCTAGGTCTGCTTCCGGCCGCGTACGCAACGTGCAGGTGTGCAATGGGCGATGGGCCCAGACCCCTGCGCGCATAGGATTTAGACCGGCGTGCTGACCTCTCTGTTGAGCCTAGGTGGGGCTGCGACGTGTTGATCTTCCGAGGCCGGGCATGACCCAGAAAGTGTGTCCGGCCAAATGGGATCGAGCGTGTTGGGTTATGTGGTGCACCCCTGCAGGGAAGTTTATCTATTCGAATAGCCGTGTCCCTCGGTAAAAGGACGACCCGGAGTTGTACCTTGACCTTATGAGAACTAGAACCGGATACTTAATAAAACACACCCTTCCAAGTGCCAGATACAACCCGGTGATCGCTCTCTAACAGGGCGACGAGGAGGGGATCGCCGGGTAGGATTATGCTATGCGATGCTACTTGGTGAACTTACCATCTACTCTCTTCTACATGCTGTAAGATGGAGGTGGCCAGAAGCGTAGTCTTCGACAGGATTAGCTATCCCCCGTTATCCTGGCATTCTGCAGTTCAGTCCACCGATATGGCCCTTTACACATATACCCATGCATATGTAGTGTAGCTCCTTGCTTCCGAGTACTTTGGATGAGTACTCACGGTTGCTTTTCTCCCTCTTTTCCCCTTTATATACCTGGTTGTCGCAACCAGATGCTGGAGTCCAGGAGCTAGAGATCCCTAGGATGATTCTACGTGGAGTTCGGCTTCGAGGAGTAGTTAGGAGGTCCCAGGCAGGAGGCCTTGCCTTTTCGATCGTTGCTAGTTTTGTGCTAGCCTTCTTAAGGCAATCTTGTTTAACTTATGTCTGTACTCAGGTATTATTGCTTCCGCTGATTCTTGTGTTTTCGAGCTTATGTATTCGAGCCTTCGAGGCCCCTGGCTTGTAATTTAAAGCTTATTTTATTTTAATTTGTGTCTAGGGTTGTGTTGTGATATCTTCCCGTGAGTCCTCGATCTTGATCGTACACATTTGCGTGTATGTTTAGTGTACGATTGAATCGGGGGCGTCACAAGTTGGTATCAGAGCCGACTGCCTGTAGGAATCCCCCTTCCCAACTCCTTGGCCGAAGTCGAGTCTAGTCATTGAAAAACTTTTACTAACATGGCTGTGTGGCTTATGGGCCCACGTCGCCATTGGGTGGTATTAGGATCTTTTACTCCTCGATCCTTACTCTGAGACTCTGATCTCTCTTCTATTCGGGTTAAATGATTTTACTAAATCTGACTCTAGGTTCTCGTAACTACTTCCCCCGGAGAGCCCCTTATCATAGATGATCGCCTACTGCACCAGAAGATTTTGAAGTTACTCCCCGGTACTCTTTCGAGACTTTGTGCTCGTTGCATTTGCAATTCCCTACCACTGATCTATCCCTATGGATAAATACTTACAATTGTCGTTCTTAATTCTATTCCAAGTTGATCTTGTTAATACAAGATGCCCCGAACCGCTCTCCGTTGTTCCAAGAATCCTTTGAGCTTACTGCTATACAGTTCTTGCCTCATGAATACCCTTACGGATAATTCCTCGCGCTTATCGAGTATCCGCTCTTTCCCAGTTGTTCATGTGTTTCACAAAAGTTTTCGAAATACCATTCAATCTTCCAAAAATCCTGAGCATCCTCTTGCTCTTGAAATTCTTGCTTGCTTGCATTATGGTTAATCCCTTAAGTCTGGTAATCTTATTGGCATCCTTTGTCAAATATCATTTTGAGTCCATTGATTCAATATGTTGCGAATTCTCGCAATCCTCAATCATATCCTAGAATTCATCCTTCCGGATCAGACGTCATTTTAAACATGAACTGCTTCTCGACCAACCGAATAGCCGTCGGTTGTACCCGTAAGTTTACTCAACTTATCCATCCTCAATCAGAGCGTTTGCTTCTGATCTCTCGATTTGGAAATCGCAATTCCTTTGCATTTGAGATTTGAATTAGTTAGTTATTCCCATAATCTGATGCCTTTGCATTCTTTCTTCCTCTGATTGAGTACCGATACTCACATCAGCTCTGTTGTGGATCGCCCGATCCATTGTTGGATTTTTATCCGACAGTGTCCTTCGTATTCAATCACCTTGAGAAGTTCTTCCCTCATACATAATGCCTTCGGTAAATTGTATCCTCTCCTTTTGTCACCCATGCTCTACTATCGAGCTTGTGTTATTTACTATTGAAGCTTCTGGTATATGTTCCCAATATGACCCTAAGGGTTGAACCTATGCCTTTCCAGATCCGGGTAAACCCGAGAGCTATCACGAGTCATACTCTTCTGGTATTTTGCCAGATAAAATTTCAGCACTACAACTTCTTCGAAAGTGAGAAGTGGATGAAAGGTTATGCATTGGGGAAGTGGGAGTCGACCTTGAACTTTGTGTTCATGCCCATGGAAACGATGTAGATCATATCATTAAAGCTTCTCTTCAAATAAATATTTCCTTGGTATAAGTTTATCTTATATCTGGGATCTGGCCTTTTGCAATCGTGGTTCCAACCATGTTCTCCTTTAAATACCATTTCTCGTGCAAGTTTAAGCACTTGTCTTTTGCAGAGCAATACCCCAGTCCAACCTCTACCTTGATTCGTCGTCGAGTATTACCCCCCTGGTATCCCGAGATTATCTTGGAACTGCATAACTTCTTATGAGCTCTTCAATCAAGTACTACATTCTCACTGATTACAGTTTTTCACGGGCTTCGAGTTATTAAACACTCAAGGACATCGATAACTGAATCGAGTCCGCGTCGCGATTAAACAACTCTTAGTAATCTTCTTTACTTGCGAGTTTGTACTCGATCACGTCATTCCTAGCCTGATTGGCTATATCATTATCGTGCTAAATTTTAACTGTGCTACCGGGTCCTTCTTCCCGGAGCACAAATTTCGACGGTGAGCTAATCTTACAATCGATCTTCCTCGTCTTATCATTTCGCCTTGAACATCAAGCTTGATTCCGAGTGTGTGTTGTATCCGTGGTCCAATGACCCTACGCTTCACCATTGCTTTTTCTTGATGTCGTCGCTGTTCGATTGCTTCTTCGTGAAATCTCTCAACAATTGTGTCGTGATCATCATCAACATTTTGAGCTCTTCCAGGATATCAATTGAATGCATGAAGAGAAATACCATCCTTGCCCTCGATGATTTGTATTACCATCGACCACTTTATTGCCTTTCGTTCAACACAAACTTGCTCGTGTTTCCTGTTATACCTTGAGATCCATGCTATCCAGCAATTGTTCTTCTTTACCTTGGAGTATTACCATCTTTTATGTCAATAATGTCGTGAGAATTTCACCACCTCTTATGCATTCTTGGTACACGTGATACTTCCTGCCATCTCCGATCATTCCTTGGTCCCCGTGTTGTTTCTAATCGGAAAACCGACAATTGAACTATGCTGTGCGACTTCAAAATTCTAGCAACCCTATTGCTTTGAAGTTAATGGTCGACATTTCATTCTTAGACCATTGGCTATCGAATCACCATTATAACATCGGTCATGCTACATAAGCCCATATTTCGGGTGCACCTTTTCAACTGATGTTTAATTGGGTATGTTTTCCTCGAGCATATCTCATTCTATCATTGATCTGACAAATGTTATCTCCTTGTTCACATAATTGTGGAAATCCATCCTTTGAAATTCTGATGAATTGTTGCTGAGTCCATCAGCCACCTTGTCATCCTCTCCTTGGTTTACTGATGAACTCTTGTTTCGGAACTCGCTTCCATAGTTCATCTCCCGAGAATCTTCGATGTCGTTTCGACAATTTGTGTTGCACCTTTCTTCTCAGGCATCCTGAGTCTGAGTTATCCTGACACCAATCAGATCTGAATCTCGGTCAGATATGATGGTTGGAACATATTTCCAAGAGTTATAGCATTGGTCTATTTATGACCCGGTAAGGTGATGTCATGCCTAACACACCTGGCTGGAGGACCTATTGTTATAGTTTCCTTTTTGGCAAGGTTAGTCATTCTTCCGTGAGGAAATTGTAAGACTTATTCTATAAGTTGTTCCTGATGGATCCTTTTTGTTTCCAAAGTCTGATTTTCACCTGTTGACCATGTCAATGCTATCTCGAAGCATGTCTATGGTACTCCGATTTTTAACAAGAACATTTGAAGCCCAATGCTAAATGTTTGCTGCTCAATTATCCAAACACCGTTGTATGGGTAATGTCATGAAATTTCTCTTCCCTTACCTAAAGAGTTTTCTACATTATATCCTGTTATGGATATCATGCTCTGCTTGTCCTTGGGAAGGATATACCCTTGAAATATGTGTTTTAAACACATTTTCCTTTCCATTGTTCTGTTTAATCTGATAATCATATTTTCCTTTCCATTGTTTGGTTTAACCTTTCTTGTGATATGTATGATCTAAGCAGTAATATTCTCCTGCCTATGTAAACACCTCGGTGTACAATTCCTGTCAGCAAGACCCTGTTACTATTGTTGATGACACTCCGGTAGCCACCGATGGACGAGAACTTTGCCTATTGGTCCGCCTCGTTCAACGAGCAGGAAAATGGTTCTCTTCGTCCCTCGCCCTTGGTACCGATGTTGTTGCCGACATAACTGATAGGCTATCCTCTGACATGCCTTGCTTACATGATCGTGCAAGACGTCATCACCCTTCCTACTTTTAACCCACATAGTGGGCCCATAACCCACAGTTCCACATGATCGAAACCTGACTCTCCTATACACCTTGTTGCCAAAGTTATTCCTCGCGCTTGATTTCGTATGTAATTCATGGGTCATCTTCCTAGTGATCCATTCTGGTTTCAGACGCAATACTTATTCTCGTTGCTCTAGACTCCTATCACACTTTGGTTCAGGCATCGAACGATTGTCTATCCGTTTGAAACTTCTTATTGTACCTTCTTACTTTGCTCTCGATATGTTTCATTCGTTCAACTCGAGAGATACTCATGTGTTCATTCCTGGGATACCCCCAGATGATTTCCCCTTATAGCATTCTGTCGTTGCCGATCTGCCCCGTTACCTATTCGTAAGTACGATGGAACCTCCGAAGAAAGGATGACGACTTCATAATGATGACCTGAAGCAGTGGAATGAAGACATCAATGTAATGGATCGATCTCTTCGAGAAGAGCAGCCAATATCGAGAAGATCCGTTAGAATTTCGTAACCAGGCCTTTCCCCCTTAGTCCCCCGCTTAAATCTCGGGACGAGATTTCTTGTAGTGGAGGAGAATTGTGACGCCCGGGTAATCAAGCTACAGTAACCCTCTGGTATGATGCCACGTCACCACGATTACTGTTGCTAATCTCGTGTTAGTTCAAAACCGATCCAAATTCAAATTCGAATTAAAGTCAAACAATAAAAGTTTTCTATTCTCAAAACTAAAATGTTATTATTGTGAGAAATAAATCTTGGATAGTATTGGTGGAGAAACAACATTTTTATAAAATAATTAATTACTCTAAAGTGATTAAAACAGCAGCAAAAACAATTAAGAGAATACCTTTTTCAATTAATAAACTTCTAAACTAATTTATTTTGGGGTAAAACATTTATGGCAGTGGGTGGTTCTCAAACATTAATTTAGGAGTTGTCATCATTTGTTTAAAAAAACTAAAAATATTGTGTATCTAAAATAAAACAGAATAGAAAATTAATAAAAGAAGAAAAGAAAACAGAACAAAAAGAGGAAGGAAAAGACCCGCTGGGCCTCGGCCCAGCTGGCCACTGGGCTAGCCAGGCCGGCCTGGTCGGCGCCCCCATAACCCCCCCAAACCCTAACCGATCGCCCACTCCCCCCCACATCGCCCACTCCTTCCCCCCCGATCTGGATCGAGATCGGGGGTTCGATGCCGACGCCGCTCGGTGATGCCCCGCTGTTGCTGGCGTTCCCCGCCCCATCCACGGCTGCCCGAAGACCCCCACGTCGCTGGACCACCCCGCCGTAGATGCACGTCGCCGTCGGTCGGAGCTCCACGCCGCCCCGTCGCTGCACCACTGCCCCGACGTCGCCGGCGCCCTCGACACCACCCGTCGCTCGCCGTTCCTGGAGCCAGCTCGACGCTGCGCCTCGTCGCCCGATGCCGTCCGGAGCTGCTCCACCTTGCCAACATTGCCGGACCGCCGTCGTCCTCGTCTCCTCCTCAAGCCGCTCGCCGGAGCTGCCTCGCCTTCCTTTTCATCATCGACTGCGTCCCCGTCATCCTCCTCGACACCCGCTGCCTTGGTCCCTACGCCCCACGGTGAGGCCCCGGCCTCCGTCTCCCCTCTGCCGTTCACCTCGGTCACGGTCGTGCTCGCCGCGCTCACCGTGCACCCGCTACCGCGACCCCCGCACCTTGCCTCTCCCCTGACAGCGCCTCGCCATGCCCGTCATTGCCCCAGCGCGCGCCCGCGGCCATGGCTGCGCCGGCTCGCCTCATCGCAGTGTGCCCGGCTCCCCTTCACGCCATTATCGCCCCACCTCCCGCCGCCCTAGCACGACTCCGGCGGCTCCTCCGGCCGCCAGCCCGCGCCTCCTCTCGCGCCCCCGCAAGCCTGCCGCTGCTTCCCCTCCCCTGCAGCTGGTGCCACCCGTCGCGGTGGCCACCGGTGCCCGCTCGCCCAACCGGGTGCGCCCTCGTGGCTGCGCCCGTGCGCCCGAACCCCCTGTGCCCGTTAAGGCCTGGGCCACTGGAAAACGGGGTCCACCCCTAGAACGTTAAAAAAAGAGAATTAAAAGAATTAAAAATTATATTAATAAAATTAATCAATTAATTAATTAGTGAATTAATTAAGTTAATTAACCCTATTTAATTAGTCTAATTAACTAGTTAGTTTAACTAAACCGTAATTAGTTTAGTTAAATCCTAATTAACCTACTCAGAGTATGACAGGTGGGTCCCACTGGATCCATACGTCAGTTTGACCAGTCAACAACTCTGTTGACTGCTGACGTCATGATGACGTCAGCATGCACTATTCTGGATAATGTTGAATTAAATTAATTAAATAAATTCTAAAAATGCTCAAATCTTTTTAAAATTAATATAAAATAAACCGTAGCTCAGATGGAAAAACTTTATACATGAAAGTTGCTCAGAACGACGAGACGAATCCGAATACGTAGCCCATTCGTCTGCCACACATCCCTAACATATCGAACACGCAACTTTCCCCCTCCGGTTCATCTGTCCGGAAACGCGAAACACCGGGAATACTTTCCCGGATGTTTCCCCCCTTCGCCGGTATCGCCTACTACCGCGATTGGGCACCCCTAGCACCGCTTATTGCCATGTTATGTTTTGTGATGTCTTGAGTGCTCCGTATTTACTATTTCTTCCCCCCTCTTCTTCTCCGGTAGACCTCGAGACCGACGCCGCTGCTACCCAGTACGACTACGGTGTTGACGACCCCTCTCATTGTTGCTACAGTTGTTACCCTTACCTGCTATCCTACTGCTTAGTATAGGATGCTAGTGTTCCATCAGTGGCCCTACACTCTTGTCTGTCTGCCATGCTATACTACTGGGCCGTGATCACTTCGGGAGGTGATCACGGGTATATACTATATACTTTATATAGATGACACATGTGGTGACTAAAGTCGGGTCGGCTCGTTGAGTACCCGCAAGTGATTCTGATGAGGGGGCTGAAAGGACAGGTGGCTCCATCCCGGTAGAGGTGGGCCTGGGTTCTGACGGCCCTCGACTGTTACTTTGTGGCGGAGCGACAGGGCTGGTTGAGACCACCTAGGAGAGAGGTGGGCCTGGCCCTGGTCGGCGTTCGCGGATACTTAACACGCTTAACGAGATCTTGGTATTTGATCTGAGTCTGGCCATTTGGTCTATACGCACTAACCAACTACGCGGGAACAATTATGGGCACTCGGCGTCGTGGTATCAGCCGAAGCTCTTTTTGACGTCAGCGACTGAGTGGCGCGCGCCGCATTGGCCCGTAAGCTCGCGCTTGTATTAAGGGGGCTAGGTCTGCTTCCGGCCGCGTACGCAACGTGCAGGTGTGCAATGGGCGATGGGCCCAGACCCCTACCAGCATAGGATTTAGACCGGCGTGCTGACCTCTCTGTTAAGCCTAGGTGGGGCTGCGACGTGTTGATCTTCCGAGGCCGGGCATGACCCAGGAAAGTGTGTCCGGCCAAATGGGATCGAGCGTGTTGGGTTATGTGGTGCACCCCTGCAGGGAAGTTTATCTATTCGAATAGCCGTGTCCCTTGGTAAAAGGACGACCCGGAGTTGTACCTTGACCTTATGAGAACTAGAACCGGATACTTAATAAAACACACCCTTCCAAGTGCCAGATACAACCCGGTGATCGCTCTCTAACAGGGCGACGAGGAGGGGATCGCCGGGTAGGATTATGCTATGCGATGCTACTTGGTGAACTTACCATCTACTCTCTTCTACATGCTGTAAGATGGAGGTGGCCAGAAGCGTAGTCTTCGACAGGATTAGCTATCCCCCCTTATCCTGACATTCTGCAGTTCAGTCCACCGATATGGCCCTTTACACATATACCCATGCATATGTAGTGTAGCTCCTTGCTTGCGAGTACTTTGGATGAGTACTCACGGTTGCTTTTCTCCCTCTTTTCCCCTTTCTATACCTGGTTGTCGCAACCAGATGCTGGAGTCCAGGAACTAGAGATCCCGAGGATGATTCTACGTGGAGTTCGGCTTCGAGGAGTAGTTAGGAGGTCCCAGGCAGGAGGCCTTGTCTTTTCGATCGTTGCTACTTTTGTGCTAGCCTTCTTAAGACAATCTTCTTTAACTTATGTCTGTACTCAGATATTATTGCTTCCGCTGACTCTTCTGTTTTCGAGCTTATGTATTCGAGCCTTCGAGGCCCCTGGCTTGTAATTTAAAGCTTGTTTTATTTTAATTTGTGTCTAGGGTTGTGTTGTGTTATCTTCCCGTGAGTCCTCGATCTTGATCGTACACATTTGCTTGTATGATTAGTGTACGATTGAGTCGGGGGCGTCACACTACCGGTACATACCCTCAGCCCCGAGGGTGAACTACTCCCTCCTCGTCATGGAGAGCGCCGGGATGATGAAGATGGCCACCGGTGAGGGATCCCCCCTCCGGCAGGGTGCCGGAACAGGGCCCCGATTGGTTTTTGGTGGCTACAGAGGCTTGCGGCGGTGGAACTCCCGATCTAGGTTAAGTTCTGGAAGTTTGGGTATATATAAGAGGTGTTGGCGCCGGGAACAAGTCAGGGGGGTCCACGAGGCGACCACGGGGCGCACCCCCCACCCTCGTGGGTGCCTCGGGACTCTTCTGGTCCATCTCCGATACTCCGTGGGCTTCTTCTGGTCCAAAAATAATCTCCGTGAAATTTCAGGTCAATTGGACTCCGTTTTGGTTTTCCTTTTCTGCGATACTCAAAAACAAGGAAAAAACAGAAACTGGCATTGGGCTCTGGGTTAATAGGTTAGTCCCAGAAATCATATAAAATAGCATATAAATGCATATAAAACATCCTAGATGGATAATATAATATCATGAAACAATCAAAAATTATAGATACGTTGGAGACGTATCAACCGGCGATATATTCGGCGTGGGGGGGGGGGGGGGGGAGGGGGCTCGGGTTCCCAGCCGGCCCCCAAGGTTCGCCCCCCCATCCGTGATTTCGGCCCAAATTCGGCGCAAATTCAGCCCAAATTTGGCACAGTTCGGCACAAACTCAACAAAAAGTAAATTTTATCACATAGTTCATCACAGAAATGAACACAAATCATATAGTTCAACCAAGCAAACTCATAATTCAAACACAAATTAAAAACACATCAAACTAGGCATTGCCCTTGAGCCTCCATAGTTGCTCCACCAGATCGTGTTGCAGTTCTTGATGCACCTGTGGGTCTCGGATCTCCTGACGCATAGTGAGGAAGGCAACCCAAGATACCGGTACCTGGTGATCAACAGTTGCAAGAGGACCCTGCCTGAAATATGGTTCAGTCTCAAACACTGGCTCTTTGTACTCGCTCGCAATGATCATCTTGTGCAAGATGACACAGCAGTTCATCACCTCCCACATTTGAGATTTCGACCAGGTCAAAGCGGGGTACCAGACAACAGCAAATCAAGATTGGAGCACACCAAATGCCTGCTCGAAATCCTTCCTGCAAGCCTCCTGACACTTGGCAAAGTAGGAGTTCTTGCCTCCTGGCACAGGGTTTGATATAGTCTTCACAAATGTGGACCATCTCAGATAGATGCCATCTGCTAGGTAGTATCCCTTGTTGTAGTGGAGCCCATTGACCTCGAAGTTCACCAGAGGAGCATGACGTTCAACAAGCTTGGCAAAGACATTCAAGCACCGCAGTACGTTGATGTCATTGTGAGTTCCTGGCATACCAAGAAGGAGTGCCAAATCCAAAGGTCCTGTGTGGCCACTGCCTCAAAGTACCACACTACAAGCTCCTTTGGCCCCTTTGTACATCCCCTGCCAAGAAAATGGACAGTTTTTCCATGCCCAATGCATGCAGTCAATGCTTCCAAGCATCCTAGGAAATCCTCTTGCTGCATTCTGTGCTAGGATCCGAGCAGTGTCTTCAGCATTGGGTGGTCACACGTATTGTGGTCCAAACACTGCCACCATTGCCCTATAGAACTTGTAAACACTCAATGGTGGTGGACTCGGCCATGCGTCCATATTCTTCCTATATATCACCGGGAGCTCCGTATGCAAGCATCCTCATAGCTGTCGTGCACTTCCGGAGTGAGGAGAATCCAACCGTGCCGGTGCAATCCTTCTTGCACATGAAATAGTTGTTGAACTCCCGAATGGCATTCACAATCCTGAGGAAGAGCTTCCGGCTCATCCGATAATGGCGCCAAAACACTTTCTCGCCGTGCAGTGGAGCGTCGGCAAAGTAGTCGGCATAGAGCAAGCAGTAGCCCTCCATTCGATGCCTCTACTTGCTCTTGCGACGGCCCGACGTCGAGCCACCTTGCCGCGGCTTTGCATTGTTGGCGAACAGGCCGGCCAGAGCAGCAAGGATCATGAGGTGCTCTTCGTCTTCGGTGTCGGCCTCGGCTTCCTCCTCCATCAGAGCCGCAAACGCCTCCTCGTCATCGGAGTCCATTGCCGAATAGGCAAATCGCCGAACACCTTGCGGGCGTCGTGACCGCAAGGCGCTACGGTACTACTGCATCTTGTTGCAGTACTACCGCTCGTGCGGTAGAAGCTAGGTGAGGTCCTTTTGCACTAGGCAACGAGCGGTAGAACCGCCGGAGCGGTACTACCGCGCGCCCGCGGTACTACCATAGGGCAGGGCTCAACTGGGCTGGAAAAGCACAGACTAAATAAGTTACGTACGAGACTACTTCCGCTGAGTTTGGGACGTGCGAAAATCCGACATGGTACTATCGCTCGTAGGGAGCGGTACTACCGCATAGGGGCGGAAGTAAAAAATTACTTCTGCGCCTACTTCCGCGCGCGCCATCGTTCTGGGCTAGAGGTAGCGATACTACCGCACAGCGCAGTACTACCGCTTCCCCGAGCGGTACTACCACGGACCCCTGCGGTACTACTACTCCCTTGAGCAGTACTACCGCACGCCACAGAAACTATAGCACTTGGAAGCCATCATCTCGCAGAGACAAGGATAAACGGACGGTGCTCCGATGAAGCGAAGGAAAGGTGGTGCAAAGGAATAGATGTGTACGTGTTGATTCCACCCTAACCTTTCCGAAGCGGACCCCCTCTTAATAGTACGGCTTTCCTACGACTCAAATCCACCGAAAAGAAACATAGAGAACCGCCGTCTTTGATAGGCTCCGAGGGGCACCGAATCGTCTTGTGCCTAGACATGAGATATCTGAAATGCTCAGTGCACACGATTAGTCCGCAAATGCACTGTCATCAATCACCAAAACCACATAGGGAGAAATATGCCCTTACAGTGGGCAGCCGCCGGTATCCCTGCCTGCATGGTCGGAGCCCTGGAAAGCTCGCCCATTAGCAGGATGGAGGCTGTCACAACGAAACCCTCTCTTTCTGGCGGGGAAATGACCTTTCTAGTGGCGGAGCAGCGGCTGTGGGCAGGTGGGCGGCGCCGGGATCGACATGGTGACGAAAGGGGAAGTGGCGTCCTATGGCGCGCGGGTCGAATCTGGGCGGGGAAAAGGTGTTTCTCGCCTGACAGTGGTGGCCCACGCACCACTTTTCCTTTCGCCAGAGCCCCCAAGTGCCCCCAGTGCGCTGGGTTCGGCCTGAGATCGCCGGGCCAAAAAATGGGCCGAACCGATGGAATTCGGCGTCTTGGGGGGCGACTGGTTTATTTTTGGGCGTCGACGAAAAAAATGGCTTCTTGCGGGGCCTGTTGGGGGTGCGGCTGGAGATGCTCTAATGCTACAGGACAGAGTCTGGACTTTAATAAATGCTCCATTCTCTTTGGAAGTTCTTTTCCTGCTCCTGTACAAGAGGAAGTTAGAGAGGTTCTCAATGTCTCTAGTTCTATTTTTGAAGAAAAGTATTTGGGTCTTCCAACTCCTGATGGCCGCATGTCTAAAGGACGATTCTAAAATTTGTAAATGAGCCTCACAAAACGTCTTACTCAGTGGGGAGATGGGTTCCTCGCTAGCCTGGTCAAGAGACACTCATCAAATCTGTAGCGCAAGCATTACCCACTTACATCATGGGCGTGTTTAAACTACCCTTTTCTGTATGTGATGAGCTCACTGGGATGGTAAGGGGCTTCCATTGGGGATCCTCAAATGGTAAACGGAAAGTTCATTGGCGTGCTTGGGATGATTTGTTACAGCCAAAGAATAAATGCGGTGCTAGATTCTAGGATTTCCATCTGTTCAATCAAGCGTTAGTAGCTCGTCAGACCTGGCAGTTGATTACTAGACCAGAGAGCTTATGTGCACAAGTTCTGAAGGCCAGGTATTATCCAGAAGGAAGCTAGAGGACACTTTTTTTTGAAACGCCTCGTCATCTTGGCAGGCTATTTCTTATGGGCTGGAGCTTTTGAAAAAGGGTTTGGTCTGAAGAGTTGGGAACGGCAGGAGCATCCGAGTCTGGCGTGATAATTGGGGAGCTTCCATTCGCCGCTCGTTGCGGCAAACAGGTGCGGTTTCGCACAGGCGGGGCGCTGTAGCATAAAAAATGCAGCCGTCGCGGGAATTCAAAACCAGGACCTCACGCTATAACTGACGTGGAACAACCAATCGAGCTAGCAGTCGTTACTGATTCTATAGCAGCACCAAGCTTAAAGAACAAACCCGCAGTGCAGATCCAAATTATATCTTGAATTTCAAAAGCATTTTTTATTGAAAAAACCGAAGGAATCTATGAAACACAAACAAATTGCTAATTTGCGAATAAAATTTTAAAAGTTAGATATTTTCAAATATCAGGAACTTTTTTTTGAAATGGGAACATTTCTTGAAATTCCAAGACAAAATTTGGAAACGCGAACATATTTTGAAAAATGTGAAAACAAGAACAATTTTTGAAATTTGTGAACAAAAGTCTGAAACTAAACAATTTCGAAAATCCTGAAAAAAAATGAAACAATGCACATATTTTAAATTTGCGAACAATTTTTGGAAACGAGAACATGTTTTGAACTGCCCGAACATTTTTTGAAATTTGTGAACAAAAATTTGAAACTGAACAATTTCAAAACTCCTGACAGAATGAAAACATGCACATTTTTCAATTTTGTGAAATTGTTTTGAAAACGGGAACATGATTTGAACCACCCAAACATATTTTGAAATTTGTGAACAAAAAATTGAAACTGAACAATTTCAAAACTCCTGAAAGAATGAAAACGTGGACATTTTTGAATTATCCGAACAATTTTTGAAAATGGGAACATGTTTTGAACCGCGCAACATTTTTTTTGAAATTTGTGAACAAAAAATTGAAACTGAAAATTTTCGAAACGAAAAAATGTGCACATTTTTCATTTTTTTGAATAATTTTAGAAAATGGTAACATTTTTTAAAATCCTGAGCATTTACTAATTTGTGATTTTTTTTAAAACGTGAACACTTTTTTATTGGCAAGCAAATTTTGAAACATGAATATGTTTTGAATTTTTTATCAATTTTTTAAAGCGGGAGCATATTTCTTAAACCAATTATTTTTTTAGTTTGTGAACAAAATTTAAAAAGACGAACACTTTTTTGAAAATAAGCGAACAATTTTTGAAATTCTAAACTTTTATGAAATTTCTGAACAAAAATTTGAAAAGAGGAACATTTTGTGAAAAAATGAATAAATTCTGAAAAGTTCAATTTTTAAAAAAAATTCTGAAACACTCGTTGAAATAGAAAAAAAAGCAAGAAAAAAGAAAAAAAAGACAGAAAAAGGAAAGAAAAATAAAAAATAAAATCTAAAAGAAATATAAAAAGAAAAAACCGGTTCAGGAACCTTCTTGAAGGTTCCTAAAACCAGAACAAAACCGCTAGGCACATTCATAGAAGGTCCCCAAAACCGGTATAGTTGGAACACTTAACAGGCCGGCCCACGCGCGACCGCTCGGTCGATAGCCCTGTGCGGTACCCTGAACTGTTGCCGCAGCGAGCGGCAAATAGGGTTTTCCTTATAATTGAATACCCCGACCTTTCTCGTTCAAACCTACCCGTTCAACTAGCGACAATTAAATTCCACACGTCTTATGGCGTGTCGATTCATCCAGCATTGTGCTCCACTAATTGCAGTCATCAGTCAAGCAGTCACCTTCAACATTCAATCCAGAAGCCTCTGCGAGTCTTTAGTCAAGTTCAAACACTTTCCCCAAACTTGACACCACCCAGCTGCTAGCACTCGTTGCTGTTTACCCCGCTATCCTCCGTCGAAGTACCACCTGGTGCTGGAGTCAAGGAGGTTCACATAACAATGGACATCCTCGTCTCTGCAATCGTAGGTGACCTCGTCAGCAGGTCGGCATCGTTCGTGATCAGCAAGTACTTTGTTATGACCGGTTTGGTCTATACCAGAAAGAGGCCCAACAGGCATTAGTATTAGGGGCTTGACCCACAAGTTATCTTAGGCAAGTTATATTAGGCAAGTTATCTTAGGCTAAAGTTATAAATACAAGTTGTAAGACACCGTTTGAGGCAAGCAATAAAGATATTATAATCTTCTGTTGCCCGGCTCCCCAAGGAGCCGGAACCCTAGCCGCCGCACCTAACCCTAGCCGCGACGGCGCCTCATCGCCGGCGCGCCCGCTCCAGCCCTCGTCCTCCTCCTCCTTGTCCGTACAATCTACGCCAGAGGCCCGGTAGGAACCCTAGTCCTACCAATTTGGTATCCAGAGACACCAGGCCGATCATGTCGCTTCCTCCATCACCGCCGCCGCTGCCATCCACCTCCGCCCCACCACCGCTGCCGCCGGCCACCTCCTCGCCGATGACGGCGATCACGTCCGGGACCTTCACCACCACCGCGCCAGCGACGACCACCACCACGGCGGATCCGCCCCCGCTCCTTACGCCCGAGGAGGTGTCGGGCACCCTGCGAGAGCTCGTCCAGGCCGTCCGGGGCATCACCCTCTACCTCGCCGGGAACCAGCCCCAGCCGCCGAGCGCCGCCCCCACCGCCTATGGGCCGCCGCCGCTACAGTGGCCCGCCCCGGCCTTCCAGGCGCCCTACGGAGGGGCGCCTCCGCCGCCGCTCCTGCTGCCCTACCCGGCCGCGGGAACGCCTTGGCCAGCGTGGCCGACCGCCACCGCATCGCTGGGGGGCCCGCCTCAGCAGTTCCTCCCAGCGCCACCGCCGGCCCCCGCGACGCAGGCGACGGTGCAGCAGCACCACCAGGCGCCGCCGCCATCGACAACACCACCACCCGCGTCCCGCCCTACTGGCCGGCCCCTTCACCAGGTGCAATTTCCGCCCTCGCCATCGCCGATTCCCGCGTGGGCGGCCGGCTCGTCTCCGGACCCGGTGTATACTACGGCGCCGGAACACCCAATGCCCTCCTTCCGATCTGACCGTCCCTCCAGCTCGGCGAACTACGCCCCAGAGATCCCCGACCCGGCACACGCACTACCGTTGACTGCAGCTCCCGGGCACGGTGGCCCGACACCCCCTCGCTTCGCCAAACTGGACTTCGCCACTTACGACGGCACGGAGGACCCCCTTAACTGGCTCAACCAGTGCGAGCAGTTCTTTCGAGGGCAGCGGACGCTCGCTTCGGATCGTACCTGGCTCGCGTCCTATCATCTTCGAGGTGCGGCGCAGACTTGGTACTACGCCCTCGAGCAGGACGAGGGCGGCATGCCACCATGGGAGCGCTTCCGGGAGCTTTGTCTCCTCCGGTTCGGGCCTCCTATCCGCGGGAGCTGACTGGCGGCCCTCGGCCGCTTGCCTTTCACATCCACGGTGCAGGACTACGCCGACCGCTTCCAGGCTCTGGCATGCCATGCGCCGGGCGTCTCCGCGACTCACCGCGCCGAGTTATTTGTGGGCGGATTACCGGACCATATTCGTGTGGACGTCGAGCTCCGGGATCCCCCCGACCTCTAGACGGCCATGTACTACGCCCGGGCCTTCGAACAACGGGCTCAGGCGCTACAGCAACCGGCCGGCCGGGGCTGCCGCCATCCCAGTCGACCAGCGCCGACTCCACCATCACCGGGCCGGCTTCCTCCAGCCACGACGACCGCACCTCCGGCCACCACCCGGACCTTCCGTCGGTTGTCACTGGCCGAGCAGCAGGAGCGTCGCCGTCAGGGCCTCTGCTTCAACTGTGATGAGCCCTACACGCCGACCCATATCTGCCCCCCCTATTTTACTTGGAGACGGTCGACTACACCGAGGCGGACGACTCGACCGATGAGGCCCCAACCGCGGCGGCCGCGGACACGCCCGCGGATTCCACGGCGACGGCGTGCGTCGTCTCCCTCCACGCCCTCGCCGGCATCCGTGGCGAACGGACCATGTTGTTACCGGTGACAGTCCATGGCGAGCAGCTGGTGGCCCTGCTGGATACTGGCTCCACCCATAACTTCCTGCCCGCGGCGACCATGCGTCGGCTAGCACTGCCGACCACGGGCGGGGAGCGCCTGCGGATCACGGTGGCAAACGGCGATCGCCTCCGGTGCCATGGGCTCGCCCGCGACGTTCCCATCTCCATCGGTGGCGAGCACTTCTCCATTACATGTGTAGGCATCGACCTCGGCTGCTTCGACTTCATCCTCGGGGTGGATTTCCTCCGGACCCTCGGGCCCATCCTGTGGGACTTCGACGCACTCTCGATGACGTTCTGGCGGCTGGGCCGCCGCATCCGGTGGGACGGCCTTGGGGACGGCGCGCCAGCCGTGCCACACCTCTAGCTGGCCGCCGCGTCCCAGGAGGCCGAGCACCCCCTGCTGGGTCCCCTTCTACAGCAGCACAGCGACCTCTTCGATGAGCCACGGGGTCTTCCACCCGCCCGGGTGTACGACCATCATATTCACCTCGTACCGGGCTCCACCCCCGTGGCGGTTCGGCCCTACCGCTACCCTCAGCTGCAGAAGGATGAGTTGGAGTGATAGTGTGCCCTTATGCTCGCGGCAGGCATCATCCGGATCTCCACGTCGCCCGTCTCCGCGCCGGTGCTTCTTGTCCATAAGTCGGACGGCACGTGGCGTTTCTGCATCGACAATTGCGCCCTCAACGCGCTCACGCTCAAGGACAAAGTTCCCTATACCGGTGGTCGATGAGCTCTTGGATGAGCTCCATGGGGCGCGCTTCTTCACCAAGCTCGATCTCCGGTCGGGCTATCATCAGGTGCGCATGCATCCAGACGACATCGCCAAGACGACGTTTCGCACCCACCATAGCCACTTCGAGTTCTTGGTGATGCCCTTCGGCCTCGCCAACGCCCCGGCGACTTTCCAGGCCCTGATGAACGACGTCCTTCGACCCTACTTACGGCGGTTTGTGCTTGTTTTCTTTGATGACATTCTTATCTATAGCGCCACCTGGGCCGAGCACCTCCAGCACGTCGCCATCGTCTTCAACGAGCTTCGGGCGCACCACCTCCACCTTAAGCGCTCGAAGTGCTCGTTCGGGACACCTACCGTCGCCTACCTCGGCCATGTCATCTCGGCCGACGGGGTGGCTATGGACGCCGACAAGGTGGCGGCCGTCTCTGCATGGCCGACGCCTCACTCGCCGCGGGCTCTCCGCGGGTTCCTCGGCCTCGCCGGCTACTACCGGAAATTTATCCGGGAGTTCGGGCTCATCGCGGCGCCCCTCACGCGGTTGCTTCGCCGCGACGCTTTCGCCTGGGACGACGAGGCGACGACGGCGTTCGAGGCCCTCAAGGGGGCCCTCACGACGGGCCCCGTCCTCCAGATGCCCGACTTCGACCGCCCGTTCGTGGTGGACTGTGACGCCTCGGGCGCCGGGTTCGGCGCCGTGCTTCATCAGGGCGATGGGCCCCTCGCCTTCTTCAGCCGGCCTTTCGCTCCTCGCCATCTTAAGCTGGCGGCATACGAGCGGGAGCTCATTGGCCTTGTACAGGCCGTTCGTCATTGGCGGCCGTACTTGTGGGGACGGTCCTTCCACATTCGCACGGACCACTATAGCCTGAAGTTCTTGCTGGACCAACGGTTGTCGACCGTGCCGCAGCACCAGTGGATCAGCAAGCTCTTCGGCTTCGACTTCTCCGTCGAGTATCGGCCGGGCCGTCTTAACATCGTGGCCGACGCGCTGTCCCGTCGCGACTCCGACCTTGCTTCCTCCACCGACGAGTCCGCCGGGGTGGCCCTGTGCATCCGCTCCGGGCCAACGTTCGGTCTCTTCGCCGACATTCGCCGCGCCACTGCGACGGCCGACGACGCCGTCCTTCTTCAGCAGCAGCTCACGGCCGGCAACCTGGAGGAGCCTTGGCGCTTCTCTGACGGACTGCTTCTCCATGGGCACCGGATCTTTGTTCCGGCGCATGATGATCTCCGTCACCAGGTGTTACAGCTCGCCCACTCGGCGTGTCATGAGGGTGTGCAGAAAACCCTCCATCGTCTTCGCGCCGACTTCTACATCCCTGGCGATCGCGCCCTGGTCCGCGACTGGGTTCGATCTTGTCAGACATGCCAGCGCAACAAGACGGAGACCCTGAGGCCGGCTGGCTTACTTCAGCCTTTGGAGGTGCCGTCTCAGGTTTGGGCGGATATCTCCATGGACTTCATCGAGGGCCTTCCCAAGGTGGGCGGCAAGTCGGTCATTCTCACGGTGGTCGACCGCTTCTCCAAGTACGCCCACTTCATCACGCTCGGCCATCCGTACACGGCGGCGTCAGTGGCCCGGGCCTTCTTCGACGGCATCGTCCGTCTTCACGGGTTCCCTGCTTCGATCGTCAGTGATTGGGACCCAGTGTTCACGGGCCATGTATGGCGCGATCTCTTCAGGATGGCGGGTGTCCAACTCCGCCTGAGTACGGCGTTCCATCCTCAGACAGATGGTCAGTCCGAGGTGGTTAACAAGGTCATTGCCATGTATTTGCGTTGTGTGACAGGTGATCGGCCTCGCGCTTGGGTGGATTGGCTCTCTTGGGCGGAGTACTGCTACAATACCTCTTATCACTCCGCCCTGCGCGCGACGCCATTTGAGGTGGTCTATGGTCGACCACCCCCGCCTATACTTCCAGTGGACCCGGAGATGGCTCGGACGGAGGTTGCGGGTGACCTGATCTGCACTCGTGACGAGATGCTTGCTGAGGTTCGTCAGCGTCTCCTTCAGGCACAGCAGCTGGCGAAGCACTACTACGACGATCATCATCGCGAGGCGGAGTTCGCGGTGGGTGATTGGGTGTGGCTGCGTCTCCTCCACCGCTCTACGCAGTCACTCGACCCACGCGCGAAGCGCAAGCTCGGCCCTCGCTACGCCGGGCCCTTCCCTATCTTGGAGCGTATTGGGAAGGTGGCCTATCGTCTTCAGCTTCCAGCCCGCGCTCGCATCCACGACGTCTTCCATGTTGGGCTGCTCAAGCCTTTCCGTGGCGAGCCACCGGCGGCTCCTCTGGCGCTTCCTCCACTCGCTGATGGTCGCATTCTTCCCGAGCCGGCAAAGGTGTTGCAGGCGCAGCTTCGTCGTGGCGTCTGGTTCGTCCTCGTTCAATGGGCGGGCCTTCCGGAGGAGGAGGCTACTTGGGAGCAGCGTGACGAATTCCGCCAACACTATCCAGACTTTCAGCTCGAGGACGAGCTGTTTGCGCAGGCGGAGAGAGATGTTATGACCGGTTTGGTCTATACCAGAAAGAGGCCCACCGGGCATTAGTATTAGGGGCTTGACCCACAAGTTATCTTAGGCAAGTTATATTAGGCAAGTTATCTTAGGCTAAAGTTATAAATACTAGTTGTAAGACACCGTTTGAGGCAAGCAATAAAGATATTATAATCTTCTGTTGCCCGGCTCCCTAAGGAGCCGGAACCCTAGCCGCCGCACCTAACCCTAGCCGCGACGGCGCCTCATCGCCGGCGCGCCCACTCCAGCCCTCGTCCTCCTCCTCCTTGTCCGTACAATCTACGCCAGAGGCCCGGTAGGAACCCTAGTCCTACCATACTTCCAGCAGCAGCCTGGCATCGACTTGATTCTCCAGAGGCTGCAGCGAGTGCTCCACTAATTGCAGTCATCAGTCAAGCAGTCACCTTCAATCCAGAAGCCTCTGCGAGTAGTCAAGTTCAGACACCTTCCCCAAACTTGACACCACCCAGCTAGCACTCGTTGCTGTTTACCCTGCTATCCTCCGTTGAAGTACCACCTGGTGCTGGAGTCAAGGAGGTTCACATAACAATGGACATCCTCGTCTCTGCAATCGTAGGTGACCTCGTCAGCAGGTCGGCATCGTTCGTGATCGGCAAGTACTTCCAGCAGCAGCCTGGCATTGACATGATTCTCCAGACACTACTAGGAAAAGAGCTATAGATGGAATGGCCACTAATGGCGCACCATACATGTGATGCGCCATTGCTATGTAGCAGTGGCGCACCATGTGCTGATGCGCCATTAGTGTGAAATACACTAATGGCGCACCAGACACACGGTGCGCCATTAGTAACAATTTTTTTATTTTTCCAGACATACTAATGGCGCACCAGTGCACAGTGCGCCATTACTAGTTCTAACTAGTAACGGCGCACCAGCCACATAGTGCGCCACTATAATATTTTTTTATTTTTTATTTTTTTGCAAAACTGCTAATGGCGCACCAGGGAAGAGTGCGCCATTACTAGTTTAAGCTAGTAATGGCGCACTGTTCGACGGTGCGCCATTAGTGTATATTTCATGGACACTTTGATCTCGATCCCCCTCCATCTCGATCGCTATCCCACCTCGCCAGATCTGGTCCCCCTCGCCGCCGAGCACCGCCCGCACCCTCTATCCCGCTCCACCGGCCGCCGCCGCCGACCCCCCGCACCCTCCCCCGCTCCAACCGCCGCCGACGACCCACCGCACCCTTCCCTGCTCCACCGTCGCCGACGACCCACCGCACCCTCCCCCGCTCCACCGCCGCCGATGACCCACCGCACCCTAGCTCCCCTGCTCCACCGCCGCCGACGACCCACCGCACCCTAGCTCCCCTGCTCCACCGCCGCCGACGACCCACCGCACCCTCCCCGGCCCGCTCCACCGCCACCGCCGACCCCCCGCACCCTCCCCGGCCCGCTCCACCGTCACAAATGAATGCAACTAAAATTGCAAAAAAAACAAATTTGATTATATTTTCAAATAACAAATTTGATGATATTTTCAAATAATAAATTTGATGATATTTTTAAATAATAAATTATTACTGTTTCATATTCATATTCAATTTCTAAAAAATTATTAGATGCAACAAAAATAATAATAAAAAAATTACTTATGGCGCACCTCTGGCTGGTGTGCCATTGCTACATAATTTTTTTTACTAATGGCGCACGCGTCGTGGGTGCGCCATTGCTATGTAAAAAAAACATTCTAATGGCGCACCGCTTCGGGGTGCGCCATTAGTAAGTTTCCCCCCTTAGCTAATTCCTCCCTCTCCCTCGCCAGTCCACCCGCGCGCTCACCGGCCTGACCCACGACGCCGCCGCCCCGACCCCCGCCGCCCCCGCGCTCCCCCACCACTGCAGCTCCCCCGCGCCGCCGCCCCCGCGCCCCCGCGCCCCCACCACTGCAGCTCCCCCGCGCCGCCGCCCCGCGCCCCCGCGCACCCCACCACTGCAGCTCCCCGCGCCGCCGCCCCCGCGTCTACCCGCCGCCCACCTCGTCTTCCACGCGCCAAATCGAGCGGTGGCCAGGTAAAACCCTCCTGACCCGCCGGCGTCCACCTCGACCTCCTTCCTCCCCTCCATTCCCTCCTGACTCCTCCACCTTCCCTTCTCTCTGCAGGATCGGACGAACTCCATCATCGAGCAGAACCGGGGAAAGCTCCAGCCCTACCCCTGCGTCCAGCGCAGGTATGCTCATCCCCTTCCCGCCCCTCCGGCTGCCGGCGTCCGCCCTCCCTCTCCCCTGTCCCCCATCTCTGATTGGCAGTGGTTATGTTGATGAATATAATGTTGGAAATATGCCCTAGAGGCAATAATAAATAGGTTATTATTATATTTCCTTGTTCATGATAATCGTTTATTATCCATGCTAGAATTGTATTGATAGGAAACTCAGATACATGTGTGGATACATAGACAACACCATGTCCCTAGTAAGCCTCTAGTTGACTAGCTCGTTGATCAATAGATGGTTACGGTTTCCTGACCATGGACATTGGATGTCGTTGATAACGGGATCACATCATTAGGAGAATGATGTGATGGACAAGACCCAATCCTAAGCCTAGCACAAGATCGTGTAGTTCGTTTGCTCAGAGCTTTTCTAATGTCAAGTATCATTTCCTTAAACCATGAGATTGTGCAACTCCCGGATACCGTAGGAATGCTTTGGGTGTGCCAAACGTCACAACATAACTGGGTGGCTATAAAGGTGCACTACGGGTATCTCCGAAAGTGTCTGTTGGGTTGGCACGAATCGAGACTGGGATTTGTCACTCCGTGTAAACGGAGAGGTATCTCTGGGCCCACTCGGTAGGACATCATCATTATGTGCACAATGTGACCAAGGAGTTGATCACGGGATGATGTGAGTTACGGAACGAGTAAAGAGACTTGCCGGTAACGAGATTGAACAAGGTATAGGGATACCGACGATCGAATCTCGGGCAAGTAACATACAGATAGACAAAGGGAATTGTATACGGGATTGATTGAATCCTCAACATCGTGGTTCATCCGATGAGATCATCGAGGAGCATGTGGGAGCCAACATGGGTATCCAGATCCCGCTGTTGGTTATTGACCGGAGAGTCGTCTCGGTCATGTCTGCGTGTCTCCCGAACCCGTAGGGTCTACACACTTAAGGTTCGGTGACGCTAGGGTTATAGAGATATTAGTATGCGGTAACCCGAAAGTTGTTCGGAGTCCCGGATGAGATCCCGGACATCACGAGGAGTTCCGGAATGGTCCGGAGGTAAAGATTTATATATGGGAAGTCTTGTTTTGGTCGCCGGAAAAGTTTCGCACTTTATCGGTATTGTACCGGGAGTGCCGAAAGGGGTCCGGGGGTCCACCAAGGGGGTCCACCAGCCCCGGGGGGCCACATGGGCTGTAGGGGGTGCGCCTGGGCCTATATGGGCCAAGGGCACTAGCCCCAAGAGGCCCATGCGCCAAGAGATAAGATAAACGGAGAGTCCTAAAGGGGGAAGGCACCTCCGAGGTGCCTTGGGGAGGAAGGACTCCTCCCTGGCCGCACCCTTCCTTGGAGGAAGGGCCAAGGCTGCGCCCCCCCTCTCCCTTGGCCCTATATATAGTGGGGGGAGGGAGGGCAGCAGCAATCCAAGCCCTTGGCGCCTCCCTCTCCCTCCCGTGACACCTCTCCCTCCCGTTAGTGCTTGGCGAAGCCCTACCGGGATCCCCGCTACTTCCACCACCACGCCGTCGTGCTGCTGGATCTCCATCAACCTCTCCTTCCCCCTTGCTGGATCAAGAAGGAGGAGACATCGCTGCTCCGTACGTGTGTTGAATGCGGAGGTGCCGTCCGTTCGGCGCTAGGATCATCGGTGATTTGGATCACGACGAGTACGACTCCATCAACCCCGTTCTCTTGAACGCTTCCGCTCGCGATCTACAAGGGTATGTAGATGCACTCCTTCCCTCTCGTTGCTAGTAAACTCCATAGATTGATCTTGGTGATGCGTAGAAAATTTTGAATTTCTGCTACGTTCCCCAACAGTGGCATCATGAGCTAGGTCTATGCGTAGTTTCTATGCACGAGTAGAACACAAAGTAGTTGTGGGCGTCGATGTTGTCAATTCTTCTTGCCGCTACTAGTCTTATCTTGTTTCGGCGGCATTGTGGGATGAAGCGGCCCGGACCGACCTTACACGTACGCTTACGTGAGACAGGTTCCACCGACTGACATGCACTAGTTGCATAAGGTGGCTAGCGGGTGTCTGTCTCTCCCACTTTAGTCAGAACGGATTCGATGAAAAGGGTCCTTATGAAGGGTAAATAGAAATTGGCATATCACGTTGTGGTTTTACGTAGGTAAGAAACGTTCTTGCTAGAAACCTATACAAGCCACGTAAAAACTTGCAACAACAATTAGAGGACGTCTAACTTGTTTTTGCAGCATGTGCTATGTGATGTGATATGGACAGAAGATGTGATGAATGATATATGTGATGTATGAGATTGATCATATTCTTGTAATAGGAATCACGACTTGCATGTCGATGAGTATGACAACCGGCAGGAGCCATAGGAGTTGTCTTTATTTTTTGTATGACCTGCGTGTCATTGAATAACGCCATGTAAGTTACTTTACTTTATTGCTAAGCGCGTTAGCCATAGAAGTAGAAGTAATCGTTGGCGTGACAACTTCATGAAGACACAATGATGGAGATCATGATGATGGAGATCATGGTGTCATGCCGGTGACAAAGATGATCATGGTGCCCCGAAGATGGAGATCAAAGGAGCAAAATGATATTGGCCATATCATGTCACTATTTGATTGCATGTGATGTTTATCATGTTATGCATCTTATTTGCTTAGAACGACGGTAGCATAAATAAGATGATCCCTCACTAAAATTTCAAGAGAAGTGTTCCCCCTAACTGTGCACCGTTGCAAAGGTCCGTTGTTTCGAAGCACCACGTGATGATCGGGTGTGATAGATTCTAACGTTCGAATACAACAGGTGTTGACAAGCCTAGCATGTACAGACATGGCCTCGGAACACATGTGAAACACTTAGGTTAACTTGACGAGCCTAGCATGTACAGACATGGGCTCGGAACACAAGAGACTGAAAGGTCGAGCACGAGTCGTATAGAAGATACGATCAACATGGAGATGTTCACCGATGATGACTAGTCCGTCTCACGTGATGATCGGACATGGCCTAGTTTGACTCGGATCATGTATCACTTAGATGACTAGAGGGATGTCTATCTGAGTGGGAGTTCAATAATCAGATGAACTTCATTGTCATGAACATAGTCAAAAGGTCTTTACAAATTATGTCATACGCTTTAGTTCTACTGTTTAAGATACGTTCCTAGAGAAAAATTTAGTTGAAAGTTGATAGTAGCAATTATGCGGACTGGGTCCGTAAACTGAGGATTGTCCTCATTGCTGCACAGAAGGCTTATGTCCTTAATGCACCGCTCGGTGTGCTGAACCTCAGCGTCGTCTGTAGATGTTGCGAAACATCTGACATACACGTTTGATGACTACGTGATAGTTCAGTGTGTGATGCTAACGGTTTAGAATTGTGGCACCAAAGACGTTTTTGAAACGTCACAGAACATATGAGATGTTCCGAAGACTGAAATTGAGATTTCAGACTAGTGCCCACGTCAAGAGGTATGAGACCTCTGACAAGTTTCTTAAGCCTGCAAACTAAGGGAGAAAAGCTCAATCGTTGAGCATATGCTCAGATTGTGTGAGTACTACAATCGCTTGAATCGAGTGGGAGTTAATCTTCCAGATGAGATAGTGATGGTTCTCCATAGTCACTGCCACCAAGCTATTAGAGCTTCGTGATGAACTATAACATATCAGGGATAGACATGATGATCCTTGAGCAACTCGCGATGTTTGACACCGCGAAAGTAGAAATCAAGAAGGAGCATCAATTGTTGATGGTTTGTAAAACCACTAGTTTCTAGAAGGGCAAGGGCAAAAGGGATACTTCATGAAACAGCAAATCATTTGCTGCTCTAGTGAAGAAACCCAAGGTTGAACCCAAACCCGAGACTAAGTGCTTCTGTAATGAGGGGAACGGTCACTGAAGCAGTACTACCCTAGATACTTGGTAGATGAGAAGGCAGGCAAGGTCGACAGAAGTATATTGGATATACGTTATATGAATGTGTACTTTACTAGTACTCCTAGCAGCACCAGGGTATTAGATACCGGTTCGGTTGCTAAGTGTTAGTAACACGAAATAAAAGCTGCAGAATAAACGGAGACTAGCTAAAGGTGAGATGACGATATGTGTTGGAAGTGTTTCCAAGGTTGATGTGATCAAGCATCGCATGCTCACTCTACCATCGAGATTTGGTGTTTGCGTTGAGCATGATTGGATTATGTTTATCGCAATACGGTTATTCATTTAAGGAGAATAATGGTTACTCTGTTTATTTGAATAATACCTTCAATGGTCTTGCACCTAAAATGAATCTCGATCGCAGTGATACACATGTTCATGCCAAAAGATATAAGATAGTAATGATAGTACCACATACTTGTGGCACTGCCACTTGAGTCATATTGGTATAGAACGCATGAAGAAGCTCCATGTAGATGGATCTTTGGACTCAGTCGTTTTTGAAAAGATTGAGACGTGCGTACCATGTCTATTGGTATATATGCATGAAGAAACTCCATGCAGATGGATCGTTTGGACTCACTTGATTTTGAATCACTTGAGACATGCAAATCATACCACATGGGAAAGATGACTGAAAAGCCTCGTTTTCAGTAAGATGGAACAAGAGAGCAACTTATTGGAAGTAATACATTTTGATGTATGCAGTCCAATGAGTGCTGAGGCATGCAGTGGATATCGTTATGTTCTTACTTCACAAATGATTTGAGTAGATGCAGAGTGTATTTACTTGATGAAACACAAGTCTGAATTATTGAAAGGTTCAAGTAATTTCAGAGTGAAGTTGAAGATCGTCGTGACAAGAGGATAAAATGTCTGTGATATGATCATAGAGATGAGTATCTGAGTTACGGGTTTGGCACACAATTGAGACATTGTGGAAAGTGTTTCACAATTAATACCGCCTGGAACACCATAGTGTGATGGTGTGTCCGGACATCATAGCTGCACCCTATTGGATATGGTGCATACCATGATGTTTCTTATCGAATTACCACTATCGTTTATGGGTTAGGCATTAGATACAACCGCATTCACTTTAAAAGGGACACCACGCAATTCCGTTGAGACGACACCGTTTAGAGAAACCTAAGTTGTCGTTTCTTAAAAGTTTGGGGCTGTGACGCTTATGTGGAAAAGTTTCAGGCTGATAAGCTCGAACCCAAAGCGGATAAATGCATCTTCATAGAATACCCAAAACAGTTGGGTGTACCTCCTATTTCAGATCTGGAAGCAAAAGTAATTGCTTCTAGAAACGAGTCCTTTCTCGAGGAAAAGTTTCTCTCGAAAGAATTGAGTGGGAGGATGGTGGAGACTTGATAAGGTTATTGAACCGTCACTTCAACTAGTGTGTAGCAGGGCACAGGAAGTTGTTCCTGTGGCACCTACACCAATTGAAGTGGAAGCTTATGATGGTGATCATGAAACTTCGGATCAAGTCACTACCAAACCTCGTAGGACGACGAGGATGCGTAATACTTCAGAGTAGTACGTGATCCTGTCTTGGAAGTCATGTTGTTGGACAACGATGAACCTATGAGCTATGGAGAAGCGATGGTGGGCCCATATTCCGACAAATGGTTAGAAGCCATGAAATCCGAGATAAATGGATCTTTGAGAAGAAGACGGACATGGACGGTAATGTTACCGTCTATGAAGCTCGACTTGTGGCAAAGAGTATTTCCACAAGTTCAAGGAGTTGACTACGATGAGATTTTCTCATCCGTAGCGATGCTTAAGTCCGTCGGAATCATGTTAGCATTAGCTGCATTTATGAAATCTGGCAGATGGATGTAAAAACAAGTTTCCTTACCAGTTTTCGTAAGGAAAGGTTGTATGTGATACAATCAGAAAGGTTTTGTCGATCCTAAGGATGCTAAAAGGTATGCTAGCTCCAGCGATCCTTCCATGGACTAGAGCAAGCATCTCGGAGTCAGAATATAAGCTTTGATGGAGCGATCAAAGTTTTTGGGTTTATACAAAGTTTGTTAGAAACTTGTATTTACAATAAAGTGAGTGGGAGCGCTACAACATTTCTGATAAGTATATGTGAATGACATATTGTTGATCCGAAATGATGTAAAATTTCTGGAAAGCATAAAGGGTTGTTTGAAAGGAGTTTTTCAAAGGAAGACCTGGATAAAGCTGCTTACATATTGGGCATCAAGATCTATAGAGATAGATCAAGACGCCTGATGATACTTTCAAAGAACGCACACCTTGACATGATTTTGAAAGAGTTCAAAATAGATCAGCAAAGAAGGAGTTCTTGGCTGTGTTACAAGGTGTGAGTATTGAGTAAGACTCAAGACCTGACCACAGCAGAAGAGAGAGAAAGGACGAAGGTCGTCCCCTATGCTTCAGACGTAGGCTCTACAGTATGCTATGTTGTGTACCGCACATGAAGTGTGCCTTGCCATGAGTTGGTCAAGGGGTACAATAGTGATCCGGGAATGGATCACATGACAGCGGTCGAACTTATCCTTAGTATCTAGTGGACTAAGGATTTTCTCGATTATGGAGGTGAAAAGGAGTTCGTCGTAAAGGGTTACGTCGATGCGAACTTTGACACTAATCCGGATGACTCTGAGTAGTAAACCGGATTTGTATAGTAGAGCAATTATTTGAAATGGCTCCAAATAGCGCGTGGTAGCATCCACAAGATGACATAGATATTTGTAAAGCACACACGGATCTGAAGGGTTCAGACCCGTTGACTAATAACCTCTCTCACAAGCATAACATGATCAAACCAAAACTCATTGAGTTTAATCACATAGTGATGTGAACTAGATTGTTGACTCTAGTAAACTCTTTGGATGTTGGTCACATGGTGATGTGACCTATGAGTGTTAATCACATGGTGATGTGGACTAGATTATTGACTCTAGTGCAAGTGGGAGACTGTTGGAAATATGCCCTAGAGGCAATAATAAATAGGTTATTATTATATTTCCTTGTTCATGATAATCGTTTATTATCCATGCTAGAATTGTATTGATAGGAAACTCAGATACATGTGTGGATACATAGACAACACCATGTCCCTAGTAAGCCTCTAGTTGACTAGCTCGTTGATCAATAGATGGTTACGGTTTCCTGACCATGGACATTGGACGTCGTTGATAACGGGATCACATCATTAGGAGAATGATGTGATGGACAAGACCCAATCCTAAGCCTAGCACAAGATCGTGTAGTTCGTTTGCTCAGAGCTTTTCTAATGTCAAGTATCATTTCCTTAGACCATGAGATTGTGCAACTCCCGGATACCATAGGAATGCTTTGGGTGTGCCAAACGTCACAACGTAACTGGGTGGCTATAAAGGTGCACTACGGGTATCTCCAAAAGTGTCTGTTGGGTTGGCACGAATCGAGACTGGGATTTGTCACTCCGTGTAAACGGAGAGGTATCTCTGGGCCCACTCGGTAGGACATCATCATTATGTGCACAATGTGACCAAGGAGTTGATCATGGGATGATGTGAGTTACGGAACGAGTAAAGAGACTTGCCGGTAACGAGATTGAACAAGGTATAGGGATATCGACGATCGAATCTCGGGCAAGTAACATACAGATAGACAAAGGGAATTGTATACGGGATTGATTGAATCCTCAACATCGTGGTTCATCCAATGAGATCATCGAGGAGCATGTGGGAGCCAACATGGGTATCCAGATCCCGCTGTTGGTTATTGACCGGAGAGTCGTCTCAGTCATGTCTGCGTGTCTCCCGAACCCGTAGGGTCTACACACTTAAGGTTCGGTGACGCTAGGGTTATAGAGATATTAGTATGCGGTAACCCGAAAGTTGTTCGGAGTCCCGGATGAGATCCCGGACGTCACGAGGAGTTCCGGAATGGTCCGGAGGTAAAGATTTATATATGGGAAGTCTTGTTTTGGTCGCCGGAAAAGTTTCGCACTTTATCGGTATTGTACCGGGAGTGCCGAAAGGGGTCCGGGGGTCCACCAAGGGGGTCCACCAGCCCCGGGGGGCCACATGGGCTGTAGGGGGTGCGCCTTGGCCTATATGGGCCAAGGGCACCAGCCCCAAGAGGCCCATGCACCAAGAGATAAGATAAACGGAGAGTCCTAAAGGGGGAAGGCACCTCCGAGGTGCCTTGGGGAGGAAGGACTCCTCCCTGGCCGCACCCTTCCTTGGAGGAAGGGCCAAGGCTGCGCCCCCCTCTCCCTTGGCCCTATATATAGTGGGGGGAGGGAGGGCAGCAGCAATCCAAGCCCTTGGCGCCTCCCTCTCCCTCCCGTGACACCTCTCCCTCCCGTTAGTGCTTGGCGAAGCCCTACCGGGATCCCCGCTACTTCCACCACCACGCCGTCGTGCTGCTGGATCTCCATCAACCTCTCCTTCCCCCTTGCTGGATCAAGAAGGAGGAGACATCGCTGCTCCGTACGTGTGTTGAATGCGGAGGTGCCGTCCGTTCGGCGCTAGGATCATCAGTGATTTGGATCACGACGAGTACGACTCCATCAACCCCGTTCTCTTGAACGCTTCCGCTCGCGATCTACAAGGGTATGTAGATGCACTCCTTCCCTCTCGTTGCTAGTAAACTCCATAGATTGATCTTGGTGATGCGTAGAAAAATTTTGAATTTCTGCTACGTTCCCCAACATATAAGTGGTGGTTATTTCAGTGTTTATTTCAGTGAATATAAGTGGTTATGTTGCAAAATCTTCTACTTTGTAATAAAGCTCAAGTGTTTCCAACACATATTTTATATGAGGTTGCATCTGTGTCAACTGTCAAGTTCAGCACTTTCATATGGTATCTCAAGCAAGTCTCATTTCTCATTATCTCAAGCAATATTAATGTAGAAGTGAAGGGTGGTGTCACTGCAGATCGGAGCAGTTCGCTCCTCACACAAATTCAGATGGTCTGCAAGGCCATAACACTGAGCATGGTTCTTGTTTTTAGTAGAAGCTCTATACACACAGTGTCCCAAAAGCTTAGCAAATCAGTCATCAGTGTAGGTGCCAGGGTTAGCTAGAGACAATGGAGTAGACAGAACACAGACATATAGTCAAGCCTCTTGAGAGGCTGGAATGATATCAGTGGCAATTAATTTGGCTTTACTGAAAACCTTACTGAAACTAAATTCAGTTAGCTGGGTCATCTTCCACTTGAGAGGCTGGAATGATATCAGTGGCAATTATTTCCTATGATATGATGCAGCAGTAGTAGTAGTATATTGTGCTTAGGGCATGAATCATATGCAGCAGCAGTAGTAGTATTTTGTGATGTGGCAGAATATCTTGTTTCAAATATAACCTATGCATGTCTTTTTCTGGTTATGGATATTGTATAGTACTGCATATCTTGTTTTTTTGTAATATAATGCTTACCAAAGGCACATAAACTGCCAAAACTGAAAGAAATTGGAGTGTTGAAGATATGCTAGTAGAGGACCATATGGTCTGTGGCCTTTTCATCCATATGAAAGTAGAGGCACATTGTGGTGCTAGTTTGCTGGGTTTTGTCTCCGACCATCGTGTCATGATGATTTTGCAGGTACCCCGAGAGGCCCTTGAGTTTGCCAGAATGTCGATTAACTTCCGTTCCGGCAAATTCGGGTACTCCATATGTCCTATTTTCAGCAAAGGTCATGCTGAAATTTTCCGTGAATTTTAGCATGACTTTGCTAAAAATAGGACATATGGGGCACTTCCGACTAATGCATGGGCCGGGGTATCTTAGTACTTAATTAAGTAGGATCAACTGCCTCTTGTGTTATACATATAGAAGTGTGATATCTACTCATAGTTATTACTAATGTCAGTTGCTCGTCATCGATAAACCCTAATCTGGTAGGATGACCTACTAAAAAAGCCCATACCACATATTCTATTTGGCTGGGCGTGTTTTCACCACACTGTGGATTATCTTATTGGACCCAACAGAGATGATGTAGTTTTGAATTATGAACATAGGAAATGTCGTCATCGGACGACGAAAGTCTCTCGGGGGAGTGCGACTGGTGCCACGACGGTCGAGGTCTGTGCGACAGGCCTCACCTGGACGATGATCGGCGCTTCAGCATTAAGCTCGAGGAGACCTTCGAAGTTGAAACGGTACGCATCGACGACAAGTGTTTTTTTCATAATTAAGCATGACTTCAACTATTTCAACGTGTAATTTCATCTTTTACAATTCGAGTATAGTTTATCCCATGCCATGCAAGACGCTATGTCTTGGAGAGGATGGATTTTGAAGATCATCAAAATTTTGAAACGAAGAAAATTCACCTAAGGACACATCATGATGTGGATTTTGAAGTAAATCTGTATAATGCTGAGAGCGTAACCCATTTCGGTTGCAAAAATTGGGAAGCATTTTGCAAGATGTATGGTTTTGATGAGGGTATGCTTGTCACCATGGATCTTGGTGATCCTGGCATCGACCAAGACAATATGGACATTTGGGTCCTTGTTGATACGCCTCCAGTTCTACCGCTATGTGAGTTTGTCAAACATAGTTAATTATTAACTAATCTATATTTTTTATTTCAAAATAGTTGACAACTTATTTCCATTGACAGCTTATTTTGATTGTTCAAAAAATGTGTGGAAAATGGTAGACAAAACCCACTACACCGATGGCTCCGAGTTAACTTATCAGGAGAAAAATCATCTGGTCGGATTTTGTACTGATCTTGAGAATTACAATATCTACAATCAAACTCCTCAACATTATGGTCAATACGTGCCACTAGTGCACGTGTTGAACTACGATAACTACCATGGAGATACCCTGGTAAGATTTTTTACTATTACGACATCCGTGCATCTTTTGCATACTTCTAAAACTAGTACATCATTGCTAACTATGAAGTTATTACTATGTTTTTCAACAGAGAATCCCAGAGGATTGTGTGCCTCATTTGATGTATCAAAATGGCAGCCTTCAAGTTTTCAACTTATATCCAGGTCATCCTACGAATCTCAACTGTCCATACCGGATTTCTAGAAGAACTGGAGACATGCTAATCAGAGAATGGAAAAAATGTATGGACAGTCGTAAGGAGGTTCTTGGAAGCAAAAGGAAGCACCGCGTAAGAATTGGAGACAGGATGATCTGCATTCTCCATAATGGAGAGTCAGGGTCTATATTGTTTTATGCTATTTTACCTTAAATAGGGTATTTTAGGTCCTTAATAACGAGTAGAAGTTGTATGATGATGATTAGTAGGACTTGTTAGGATTAGTATTACTTTCGACAAACTCGCTACTCGCGGTCTCGAGACTTGTAATGTTCTATCTTTGTTCGGTCTTTTGAATTTAGAGACTTATATGATGAATTGTATTCGGAGACTAATCTTCTATTGTATTCGATGAATCTGCTGTTGCTGTGTGGTGCTGTTTATATTCTGTCCAATAATATATTTTGTAATCTATGCAAATATTAGAAAAGAAAAAAATCCCTAATATACATACTAATGACGCATCACCCAAATGTGCGTCATTAGTATGCCAAAAGATACTAATGGCGCATCACCCAGCAGTGCGCCATTAGTATAGCAAAGCACATGCCCACTGGGAGGCATACTAATGGCGCACCGTGGCCTATACTAATGGCGCACCAGTGGTGCGCCATTAGTAAAAAATACTAGTGGCGTGGTGCTAGTGGCGCATCAGTAGTGCGCTATTAGTAGGCAAAACTGGTGCGCCACTAGTAAGCCTTTTTCTAGTAGTGAGAGGCTGAAGCGAGTCGTTCAGAGAATCGACACCGTCGTCGAGGAGGCCAAGGGACGGCGCATCGCCAACCAGGGGATGCTCCGTTAGCTGAAGATGCTGAGGCAAGGAATGTACAGAGGCCACTACATTCTTGATGCCCTGAGATTCCAAGCCGCCCTTGAAGATGAGGAGGAGGTGAGCCACTCACTGACTGCTGTTTTGCTGTCTGAATCCAGTTGTCTGGCCAAACGGCTTCGTTTCTCCGGTGGTGCCCGTGGGGGTGGTAGCGGCAGCAACAGAGATGCAGCAGCACTGTTAATGTCTGGTGCAAACAACAAGATACGAGAAGAGCTGCAACGGGTGGTTTCTTCTCTTGAAGACACCATGGATGCAGGTATGAAGGAGTTCCTTCTCTTCTTGGAGTCGTATCCTCGGGTACTCCGCCAACCACACGCCGCATATGTGCTCTTGGAGAACTGCATGTTTGGTCGCCAAACTGAACGGGAACAGGTCCTGGATTTCTTGCTCCGTCCCGGCGCTACTCCAATGTTGGCCATACTTCCGATCGTCGGTCCTTTAGGGGCAGGAAAAAGCACTCTTGTGGAGCATGTCTGTAGGGATGACAGTGTGCGTGGTCGCTTCTCGACGATCCTCTTCCTTCCAGAAGGCAGCCTTGAGGATGAAGGAGTGACCGACTTGAGAGGGGGCAGCAACTTCAAAGTCAGACATCAGAATCACGCCACTCAGTCTCACAACAGGTTTCTGATCATTGTCGAAACCGCCAAGGACATGAACGAGGGAGCATGGAGAAGTCTGAAATCGTGCGTCGCCCACATGGCACCTTGCGGTGGGAGTAAAATCATAGTCACCGGTCGGTCAAACAGAATAGTGGATCTTGGAACGACGGAAGCGCTTTCACTGGGCCGTGTCCCTCGAGAAGCCTATTGGTATCTCTTCAAGTCGCTCGCTTTCGGAAGCGCGAACCCTGATGAGCACCGAAGCATGGCAGCGATGGCCATGGAGATCGCTTCGGAGCATAGACAGTGTTTGCTGAGCGCGCATATGGTTGCCGGGTTACTGCGAGATAACTTCAGCCCCAGATTCTGGCGTGCGATCCTTGGGTTGGGTGCGTGAGAGCACATAGAGAGGCACATCTTGTGTGCGAAGATGGACAGCGGTATCATTGGAGGTTAGGGAGGAGCTGTGAATATTTCTTGATTTGCAGCCATCGTCAGTCAGATTCAAGTGAGCAAGTCCCCAAGATCAGTGTGCAGGAAATCATCTCGGGGCGTGCTGGTACATTGCCCAGAGGGAAATTTGAGGCTCTCGCATGGAGGTCTTGCATACAGCCCTACTACAATTACACGGTAAGCTGTGTGATGCCAGCACCGCAATCTATGGTGCTTGAGGAAGGGCGCTTGGTTTGAGCTTGTGACTCTGTGACCGCAGTCTTGCGAATTTATGAAATGTTATCACATTAGAGTATATACTGTCGAGCAGTACGTGTTGCCAAGTGAGTCAAAATAGATGGCAATCAACATCTAGGTGTGGGGTCCTGTCTGTCCTAGTAGTATAATGTTTTTCATGTTGACTATTTTTTTTTTTTGAAAGCAAGAGCTGCTTGATTACTTAACGGCTCCTGGGCATATCACCCAGGATACACACCCCCACATGGGGAGGTACATCAGACGACCACTCCAGAAGGTGGTCACTCACACACTCACGGCCAATGCCAGCTAGTTCATGTGCTACAGAATTTGCACTACGCCTGCATACAGAAATGGAAACTTCTGAAAACCACATCTTGAGTTGATATTTCATGTCCTCGATCAAAGCTGCATACGGCGAGGAATCCGCCTTACGAAAATCGAGCGCCTCTGCCAGGAGCTGGGAATCAGTCTCGAGCTCGACCCGCACCAGTCCGAGGTCAGCCGCCATGCTGATCGCATGGGCCATAGCTACTGCTTCAGCTGCAAAAGCATCCCCAATGTTCGTCTCTCTGCCAGCCCGAGCACAAATCAGGTTTCCCTCAGCAGTTCGGACAGCGGCACCCCAACCTGCGTGATCTTGGCCCGGGATAAAAGAGCCATCAATACTAATCTTGTACATAGTTTCCTTTGGTGGGCACCACATATCCGGTTGTTTCTTAACTGGCTCCTGGGCAAAAATTTGCAGGTATTCGATGACATTGCTGCGCGTCATCCGCGCCACCACGCTCGCCTCCACAGGTAGTTCTCCCTCCCTCAGTTTGTTCCGGTTAGACCACCATAGCCACCAGAAAGTAAACACGTGCAAGCGCTTATTGACATCTAGGCCCCATAGGAAATCAAGCATTGCATGCACAGACGTGATCTCCTCGAGTTGCATCCTCTCCTTTTCCATGGCCAAGTCTCTTCACACACCCTTCACTATTTTTCATTTTATGAACAGGTGAGCTCCATCCTTGTCTACCAGCCCGCAAAATAAACATTTGGTGCTTTCAATATGAATTCCTTTGCGGGCAACATTCACCCGAAGAGCAAGGGACTCGTGCTTCAGTCTCCACGTGAACATTTGGATGTTCTTGGGGCAGGGAAGTCGCCAAATCCGCTTCCATGAGTCGTCAGGCGTACGATCCAGATTCCCAGGATTGTTGTCGCTTCCACCAACCCCACTGTCACTCCGGGTTCTCTCAAGCTCCATATGAAGCTTATACGCACTTTTGACCGAATGGATGCCCTTGGTGTCATACTGCCATGCCACAAAGTCTGGGACTCCATCCCGAAGAGGGATCTGAAGTATGTGCTTCACATCATCCGCCCAAAAAGAGTCTCTCACAAGCTGTTCATCCCAGGACCCGGTGAGTGGATTGATGAGGTCGCTGACCCACTCCAGGAGACTAGGACCGCGCGGGGTGATGACTCGTCTCGACCAAGCTCGAGGAATCCAGGGATCCGACCAAATACGTACATGTGTGCCATCCCCAATCCTCCAGATGTAGCCCTCCCGAAACAAGCTTAGCCCGTGCAACAAACTTCGCCAGGCATAGGAACCCTAGCACACAGGGATTCCGGGTTTTGAATGAGTCTCCAAACTTGCCGAGACAACATAGCTAGGTTAAACCCATGCATGTCACGGAACCCCAACCCTCCCAGTGCTTTAGGTTTGATGAGCTTCTTCCAGCTGATCCAATGAGTGGCATGCTCCTTATCATATTGGCTCCACCAGTAATTCCCAATCAGTGAACTAAGCTCGTCACAAAAAGATTTGGTCAGGTAGAAACATGACATAGTGAATGTGGGAATGGCTTGCGCAACAGTTGTAACCAGCGTTTCTTTCCCGGATTTAGCTATGAGCTTCTCCTTCCAGCCATACACCCTCCCAGCCAACGCCCCCTTCACGAAGGCAAAAGCTTTCCTTCTGGATCTCCCAACATGAACAGGTAGACCAAGGTACTTTTCATTCCAAGACTCACTTTGAATATGCAGCGCATTTTTCACCTCAGCTTTGGTAGCATCACTGGTATTTGGGCTAAACATGACAGCCGATTTCTCCAAGTTGATACACTGGCCAGAGCAGCTCTCATACAGATCCAGTATTTTCCGCAACTCCCGGGCCTCCTCTTGCTGAGCTTTCAACAGCATAACCGAATCATCCGCAAAGAGGAGGTGCGACAAGCTCGGGGCATTGTGACAAATTTTTACTCCAGTGATTCTCCTTTCCTGCTCCGCCTCATACAACAGCGCCGAGAGGCCTTCCGCACAAATAACAAACAAGTACGGCGAGTTTGGATCTCCTTGACGAAGCCCCCTCGAGGGTGAGAATTGCTCCGTTAAGCTTCCATTTACCTTAATCTGGTAACGGACCGAGGTCACACAGTGCATAACCAAATCGATCCACCGTGGCCCGAAACCGAGTTTATTCAGCATGGCTCTTAGAAAGTCCCACTCAACCCTGTCGTAAGCCTTACTCATATCTGCTTTGAGTGCAGCAATCCCCTCTTTGCCCTTCTTCTTGTTCAGCAAGTAATGAGACAATTCATACGCTATAAGCACGTTATCAGTGATTAGCCTTCCGGGTACAAACACACTTTGGTTTTGCGAGATGATCTCCGGTAACACCAACTTTAGTCGATTAGCAATCACCTTAGAAACCAGCTTGTATATCACATTACACAAGCTTATTGGACGCAAATCTTTGATCCTAGTCGGACTCTTGACCTTTGGAATGAGCACCACAACTGTATCATTCCATCCATCCGGCATCCGACCACCATTAAGGACGGAGAGCACCTCATCAACCACTTTATCGCCCATGAAATACCAATACTTCTTGTAGACCAACGAGGGCATCCCGTCCGGCCCCGGAGCCTTGAGATCACCAATGTGATCAAGCGCCGCCTTGACTTCTTCTCTGGACACCTCCGCTTCCAGGAGAGCTCTCATAGCACTAGTAACTCTTGGCTGCACCTTATCGATGAGTTCCGGCAGGCGAGAACACCCGGAAGACGTAAACAGATCCTGAAAAAAAGACCGCACATAATTGTTAAGATCATCCCCTTCCTTCACTTCCGAGCCATCCTCCATCCTTAGCTTCCTGATCCTATTCGCTTTCCGTTTTGCCGATGCTACCGCCATGAAATACTTGGTGCTTTTATTGCCATCTTTTAACCAAGATACATGGGAATGTTGTTTGGCCTTGGTGTTCTTCTTACATTCCAGCTCCTCAACTACACATCTCAGTCTACCTTCCTCTCGTATTTTATCTTCAGACACCGGTGCCCTCATGCACCGCTCCAAATCTCTACGTGCCGTCCTTAGTCTCTCCTCCAGCTCCCCTGCCACCTCCTTCCCCCATCTCCTCATTCTACCCGCCACATTCCTCATAGCCGAGGCCACATCCCCCCTTCCCTCCAAGCATCCTTGCTCCCATGCGCTTTGGACCTCAGCACTACAGCCTTCCTCTCGAAGCCACCATCCCTCGAACCGGAAACCGCGATCCCCCCCCAGGTTCTCTCCTGTGCTCTCCTGAAGTGCAAACAATCACTGGCCTGTGATCCGAATGTCGAGGAGCACCATTCAGCACGGTGAACTCAGGGAACCACTCACACCACGCAGTGTTGGTCGTGGCACGATCGAGCCGTTCACAAATGTATGTGTCCACTTCCTTACTATGGTTTCTCCAAGTGAATTTATCTCCCTCATACCCTAGATCACTTAGCTCGCAGGCCTCAAGAGCCCCCCTGAAATTATCCATGAACCGTTGAGCTCTTGCGACACCTCCAATCTTCTCATCATAGGTCAAGATCTCGTTGAAGTCTCCTAGACACAGCCAGGGTCGCCCGTGTTGATGTTGTTGTCCCAGTAAACGCAACATCCTCCAGGTCTCCACCTTCCTATCCACCTCCGACTCTCCATAAACCCCCGTCATACGCCACACCCTACCGTCCTCTTCGGTCACATCCACGTCCACATGGCGCCTACCAAACGATCTTAGAGCAATGTTGAGCCCCCTCCTCCAAAACAGCGCCACACCCCTGCTTCTTCCCACCGGGTTCCAAGCAACCATATGTGCCAAACCCAGCATCCACCGAAACTTCTCAAGCTCCTTCTCTGACAGCTTTGTCTCTGCCAAGAAAAGGACGTCGGGCTCCTCCATCCTCCCCAAATCGAGGAGGCTTCGAACTTCCGGGCCGTTCCCAAGCCCCCGGCAGTTCCATCCAATGAGTTTCATTGATCCCGGCGGGGCTGCTCCTGCAGCCCGGCCGATAGAATGCGTACTGGCGCCTCCTCCCTTCCGTCCACCACCACATCCAACTCCATCGACTCTTTCACAGCCCTACCCTTCTTTCCTGAAACTGCTCCCTCCTCTTCATCCCCTTCCTCGCCCATCCGCCCCCTTTTCTGACCCAGCAAAGCTTCACATGCCTTGACATCCTCAGCAGTAGGCCTATCCCGACCCTTCTTTTTATATCGCTTACCACCTGGGTTTTTTTCCTTCTTCTCCTCGGCCCCTCCCAGAGTACCCTTCCTTCTTTCCTCCTTCCCTGCCCCCTCCTTGACTGTAAGCAGAGCTGAGGCCCCCCCAAGCTCTAACTTCTTCCGGCTACCCCCCGACTTGGGATCAGAACGAACCTTAACAGGGCTAGTGACCTCCTCCCCCTTCTCCCCCGTGCCGTCACCACCGCCACCACTGGAACGCGAGTCGCTCTTCCTCCAAGACAGACTGTCGCTCCCGCTTCCCGCCCTCCCTCCGGACCGACTATAACCATAGTTTCGAGAGCCAGATCCGCTCCTGCCACTGTTCCTCCATGCCTTCTCATCAACTAGCCCTCTCCTTTGCATCATATCAACCCGGAGCCATCTGCCAAACTGGGCCTTCTCCTCTTTTAACAATTTAACAGTGCAATCCTTCTCTCCATGGCCGATCACCCCACACGTGTAGCAGAAATCTGGGAGGTATTCATATTCGAAACGGCACCAGCTTCCATCATCCTCTTCCTCCTCGCTCATCATAGTCGCCTTCCCCCGCCTTTGCGCATCCTCCTTCTCTCCCCCATCGTCCAACGTGAATCCCCTCATTAGAGGTTTATCAATCTACATCCGAATCTTCACACACAGGAACCTTCCTATGGCGCTTCCATCAGCTCCGGTGTCTGCCTCCACGAACTCCCCCACAATGTTGCCAATGTCTTCTGCCGACTCCGCATTCATCATGCCTAGGGGTAGGTTATAAACCCTCACCCAGATGGGAATGTTATCAAACAGGTAATCCTCCGGCCTCCTGCTAGGCACAGAGTTCTCCACCACCACTAGATCCTTATCAAACATCCATGGCCCGTCCTCTAGTGCCTTCCTCTTCCCCGATTCTTGAAGAAACGTGATCAGGAATTGGTTAACACCTATCTCCTTGCAACTAATCCCCTTGATAGGGCACCAGACCCTCCCGAGAGAGAGAGAGACAGATTGCATCAGGGTGCGCCAACTTCTCCGACATAACTTTGCCAACAGCTTGTGCCTCAGACGGCTTCCCTTTCTCCTTCGCCGAGAGCCGAATCTTAACACCTTTCTTCTCCTCCTCCGAGAGCTTTAGCCCCTTCATCATCCCTTCAACCCCCTCCATCACGCCCACTCCAAACGCCTCCTAGGGTTTTAGGTGTTTTACGACCACGCGCCCTAGGGAGCACGCAGAAGGCTTATGGTGGAAGGGAAGGGAACAGGAAGACAGTCCGGTGCGACGCGCGGGAACAAAGAGCACGACGGCAGAGACGCGGCGGCGGACCTAAGAAACCCTAGAGATCGGGCTCACAGATCGAGATCGCCTCCGCAATCGCCCCGCAATCGCCGGACAGGACGCAAACCGTCACCAACGTGGGACGGACTTTTTGCCCATCAAAGGAATGTTTGCGCTGCTGGATGTTTTCCTACGTCGAGACCAAGACAGGTTATATTAGAAATTGGCGTCGTATCCTGTGAATCCGGCGTCTTCGTGAATCCTTGTATCCACTCATTATCAGTCGTTGGATCAAAATCTCGTGCCTGCTATTTGTTGACCGTCTTTTTGCACAAACACGCCCGCATCCACCCAAGTTTGCCATGTAAACTTTCAAAAGGGACCCCGGCGAGGCCAACTCTCCCAGTTAACCACTCAATCGTTTTCCTCCCAATCCCTAATGACGATGCAACCTCCATCTCATCGGCGGCCAAGACCACCAGAGTCCAGCGACTATTTGCTGCCACGAAGACCGGTGATTGGCGGGCGCTGTAATGGAGACACGCTGGAGGCGGCCACCACTCCCAGCGACGGCAGCCTCTCCGGCAGAGATCCAAGCGGGTGGCCATCGCCTCTCGGCGTGGAGTTCTCCCCTGCGGACGCACCAGGTCTTGCCCTACTGCGATGTATGGAGCCGTCCCACCATGCGTTGGAGTTCTCGTTTGGGATCCGAGCTGGACGTGTGCCTTTGCAGTCTGCTATTTCTTTCGAGCTGCTGCACTGTCGAACACTTCCCCGATTTCTTCAGGCAAAACCGTCTTGGAGCTCCTTCGACACAACCCAAGACTGCACAACCCGACCACTGTTGCGACCATGTAGCTAGTTCTTATCAGATGACTTGCTATTAGTGATTTCATCAGTAAGAATATCATACGAGTTGCTGTTGGTGCCAATCGAGCATCATACTTCACAAAAAACTGAATGTAAAATACAGTAACAGTGTGATTACAGGGCAGGTTCTAGGTAGGAGTAGCAACAACATGCGTTGGCGGTTTGGACCAATTCCTCTGGGTTCAGTTGGGAACAAGAGCATGTTCTTGTGACCCCAAGAACTTGTAACTAAACTTTCTCTTGTACTTAATGAATATGACAGGGAGCATGTTGTTGCTTGTTCTTGCAAACAAATTCAGAAACAAATGAATGACCAGTTATTGGTGACTCATTCTTTTTAAAGAAATGGTTGGTTTACAATATTTTGAAGAATGCTATTGTTCATACTTACTGTCAGTTTGTAATATTCATTAAGTATGAACAGCCAGGATCCAGTCTTCTGGAAGTTTAGGGCGTACGAAACTTCTTCGTCTCTAGCCGCAGGCCGCCGCCATGGTGATCGGGAACGTGGGTTTCGCACGTCTCATCTCTGGAGGGGTGCCCTTGCAAATCTGCACGATTAACTTACGGCCGTACACGACCGGAGGCAGGCGGCTTAGTGCAAAAATTCCTACGACTGAGCAAACACGCAGGATTTAAATCGGATGACTGGGAACGAGAGGATACAGAGGTGCACGAAGACGCCGGATTCATAAAATACGACGCCTTAGAAATTTGAGTATGTATTCTGTTGATTGGTGTGGATACTCAAAATTTTCCTACTACTTGTCCTACTCTTTTTGCAACGACCGAACAATATTTAAAGCCTCAAAATTTTCTGAAAAAAAATACATATAGAGATTTGAAGTATATACTCCCTCCGATCCATATTACTTGTCTTAGATACGGAGTGCAATTTTGTTTCATTAAAATATATTTTCTGTTTTTTTAGTGAAGGCCATCATGGCTAAAAATATATTTTCAGTTATGTGCACACAAATAAGACAAATATATGGATTGCTATTATATGGATTTTCAAATTTGCCATTTTGCGTAGCTTACAAATTAATTTAAAAATTGTACACACACACATGCACACACACACACACACACATACACAGCAGGTTCACATATTTTCTGTCTTGTCTGCGCAAACTTGTACTCTGGGGGTGCGTAGGGTTCTAGGGGTGCAGCAGTTTCCTGGACAAAATGGAATACTATGAATGTGTGTAATTTAAACAGCATTTTCCTGATGATCCTGCTAGACTTTCTTGCAGAAACGCAATAGCAAGGTCAGATCCACGGTACTCATTGCGCTCTTATGGAACATTTGGAAGTGAAGGAATGCAATGCCATTGCGAGGGACTGAATGTCTCCCTTAGACAGTGCGCTGATGACTTGATTATTTGGTCTAATCGATGCCCCAATGTTGTAAGAGCCATTCTTCTCCGAGATTGGGGGTCAATGTTATTTCATTTGTCTGAGAGAATTTAGCCTTTAATTAGCGGATAACTTTGTATCACTGTTCTAGAGGTTTCTCCTCTGACGATCCTCAATACAAGTTCAGGCCAGCGCAAGCCCGCCGTAGTCACCGTCGAAGGAGAAAACTTTATTGCAGAAATAGCCAAATTAATCAAAGAGCTCGAATGCTGAATGTGGTGGCGTAAGAAGCATATGCAAAGGAAGCATGGATGAGCGGCTGCAATTGGGATACTTGGAATGTATCGTGTTGAACTGTAATAAGTAGTTTAGCTCTACTCTTACTCACTTTACTTTTTGTCTCTACATTTTGATGTGCTGAACTCTGTTACTGGCGGGTTTTTTCTAATGCAAACTGGAGAGCCGGCTCGTTGTTTATTTATAAAAGAATATGGGAGCGCCTAGAACTCAGCTGAATGAGATATAGTTTGGTCTCATTCAGATCACATCATCATGTATTGATACTGGTATTGTACCTCTGTGATCGGTAGGTTTTTTTTTAGGCACCGTGATCGATAGCTTATGCCTCGATAGGTGGCTGGTTTTCTTTCCAGGTGCGGTCGTTAATATGGGCTATTAGTGGGCTGAACTGTGTGTCCAGGCTTGTTCGTGTCTCTCTTTTATTTTTATTTTTTGTGTGTGTATGTGTATTCAATCCATTTGGAACAAAAAATAGGCCTACAACCATCTATGAATTGGATGAGCATATTACTAGTCCATTGCCACACGATTTTCCTATTTTTCTTGTAACTATGTACTTAGCCAGTATATTAAGCGCGCACTGCACCCAGTTTTTCTTAAAAAAATATATTAAAAAGTTAGAAAATCATTTTTTTGCACTGAACGCTTGTTGTAATTCCGGCGTGAGTGTTGTCTCGACATACAGTGGATACTAACCTGACAATGGAAAAAAATTGGCTTGCAAGTCTACTTGTGTGTGGGGTGTTGTGGATGGGGCGTCACCCTAAATTTTTCCTTTCTGTCTGTCAATTACTCGGGCTGCACAACGTCGCGACAAAAGGGCTGGCCACAAGCTGACGACTTTCATGCTCGGTCAACAATCACATGAAGATTTGCATGTGTGTGTCACTAACAAAAGAGGAAACTTTGAAAAATTACAGCTTCCTCCTGGATCGCAAATTAAAAATAGTTTTGCCTGATATTGTGTTCATTAAGCCGAGGCATTTATAGTTGTTTTTTCACTCAAGGCAACAAAATATATAGTAAAGAAACAAATGTAAACAAAAAAATGATATAAGAAGAAAAGTTAGTTGCACGAGTAATGTTTGCTGGGCGACTATATCAAAATAAATTATTGTGTATGATCCACGATGATACAACTATAAGCGTTCAATGGTGTGAACTAGGATCAATATATATATATATATATATATATATATATATATATATATATATATATATATATATATATATATTCAAAAACATTATGTGTTTTCATGCGGGAAATACCAGAGATGGTTTGTGCATTCCGAGAAATAAAACACAAAAAGGGGCCAAAATGAAAAGTGCTTGTATGCACCCACCGTCAAGGGAAATGATAGAAACCACACCTATGTGATGCTAAGATAAAACCGTCGATAACCACCGACAACCCTCTCCCAACTCAGTTGCGGGCGCTTCATACCTCTTGCAGTTGCGCCTGAGTATGATGAGTTGCAGTTGTACGACTGAGTATGATGAGTACGGGCGTTTTCTCAAGGGGTCCCCAGTTGCATGTGCCCGGTTTTTGTCAACTCTTGTCAACAAACACACACCCCTCTAGTTTCGAGTCGATGGGCAACTTGCAATTGGGGACCCTCAACAAACACACACACACATACACCCCTAGTTGCGAGTCGATGGGCAACTTGCAACTGGGGGTCCTCAACAAACACACACCCCCCTAGTTGTGAGTCGATGCTTGACATGCAACTGGGGACCCCTTGAGAAAAAGACACACACACACACACCCCTCTAGTGCAAGCCGGTTATCAACATGCAATTGGGGACCCTCAACACACACACATCCCCTAGTTGCGAGTTGATCGTCAACTTGCAATTGGGGGTCCTCAACAAACACACACACCCCCTAGTTGTGAGTCGATGCTTGACATGCAACTGGGGATCCCTTGAGAAAAATACACACACACACACACACACACACACACCATAGTTGCGAGTTGATGGTCAACTTGCAATTGGGGGTTCTCAACAAACACACACCTGCTAGTTGCGAGTTTGATGGTCAACATGCAACTGGGGACCCTTGACAAAAAGACATACACACACCTCTAGTTGTGAGTCGGTTATCAACATGCAACTAGTGACCCTCTACACACACACACACATAGACAGACACACATCCTTAGTTGCGAGTCGATGAGCGGGGTGCAACTGGGGGCCACAACAAAAGACACACACACACACACACACATCCTTAGTTGCGAGTCGATGAGCGGGTTGCAACTGGGGGCCACAACAAAAGACACACACAAGACCCCTAGTTGCGAGTTGATGGTCAACTTGCAACTAGGGGACACGAATAAAACACACACACACACACACAACACCCCCTAATTGCGAGTCCATGGGCAACTTGCAACTAGGGGTCCTCAATAGACACACAACCCCCTAGTTGCGAGTTGATGGTCAACTTGCAACTGGGGGCCATGAATAAAACACACACACACACACACACACCCTAGTTGCGAGTCGATGGGCAACTTGCAATTGGGGATCCACAACAAACACACATCCCCTAGTTGCGAGTTGATGCTTGACATGCAACTAGGGACCCCTTGACAAATAGACAAACACACACAACACTCCTAGTTGCAAGTCGGTTATCGACATGCAATTGGGGACCCTCGACACACACAAACAACACACATCCCCGTAGTTGTGAGTTGATGGTCAACTTGCAACTGGGGGCCACGAATAACACACACACACACACGTACCCCCTAGTTGCGAGTCGATGGTCAACTTGCAACTGGGGGTTCTCAACAAATACACACACACCCCTAGTTACGAGTCGATGGTTGACATTCAGCTGGGGACACTTTGATAAAAATAACACACACACACACACACACACCCCTTGACACAAAGACACACGCACACACACACACACACCTATAGTTGCAAGTCGGTTATCGACATGTAATTGGGGACCCTCCACACACACACACGCACGCACGCACACACACACACACATCTCCCTAGTTGCGAGTCGATGGTCAACTTGCAACTGGGGGTTCTCAACAAACACACACACACCCCTAGTTGCGAGTGGATGGTTGACATTCAACTGGCGACACTTTGATAAAAGAAACACACACACCCTAGTTGCGAGTCGATTATTGACATGCAACTGGGGATCCTAGTTGGACCCTAGTTGTGAGTCGATGCTTGACATGCAACTGGGGACCCTAGTTGCGAGTCGATGCTTGACATGCAACTAGGGACCCCTTGACAAAAAGACACACACACACACCTCTAGTTGCAAGTCGGTTATCGACATGTAATTGGGGACCCTCGACACACACACACCCAACACACATCCCCGTAGTTGCGAGTTGATGGTCAACTTGCAGTTGGGGGCCACGAATAGGACCCAACAAGAGTACGGGCACACAACTAGGGGGGTACAGGTGCAACTACAAACAACCCCCACCCCCCCTAAAAAAACCACCCACGGCCGACAACCCCCCCCCCCCCCCGACAACCTCCCCCAACCCTGGCTGCCATTGCTTTATCCCCTTGAAGTTGCACTTGAGTAGGACGACTTGCAGTTGTAGTTAAGTTGTGGCGGTTGCAACTACAAACAACCCCCCCCCCCCTAAAAAAGGCCCAACGTTGATAACCTCCGACAACCCTCCACAACCCTAGTTGTGGTCGCTTTATACCCCTTGCAGTTGCGGTTGAGTAGGACTAGTTGCAGTGGCAGTCAAGTTATAGTGGTTGCAACTACAAACAACCCCCCCCCCCACCTGCACCCCTAAATAATAAACACCCTTCCAGAAATAATAATAATAAAAGCAAAATTTTAACTATAAAATTAATTGGTTGAACATTAGAAAATTTATGCCACGGCTCTTTTTGATTACACATAATTTGACAACTCGTGCAGTTACACACAGAGGACAAGCCGTATGAGTAATAGTAAAACTATAAAAACAAATAGAAAATAATTAAAAAGTCGGACCCTTTCGTATCACCACTCCCTCTTTCTCTCGAATAGAAGAAAACATAAGAATATGAAAGAGCGAAAAAAACATTGTATTGAGAAAAAACGGCCTAGACAACAAAAAATCAGCGGCAAAATGGGAAAGGGGTTCTGCACCTTTGAAGTGTCAAGTTCTTGTACAAAAAAAATTATAAAACAAATTTCCTGTAAAAAACAATTACACAAATTATACATGGTCAAACAAAACAAACACATGCAAAAAACATTGTCAATTAACACATACAAAACATTGCATTGAGAAAAAAAATTATACATGGTCAAACAAAACATTGCGTTGAGAAAAAACAACATGGACGCAACAAAAAGCCAATTATGCAACATTAATTTACTTATTACAAAAACACTATTGTCTGAAAATAAAACTTATTGCAAACATTAGTCTATATTTTTAGGGAACAAAACATTGGTCTGCCTTTTTTTAGACTACAATGGTCTGCTACAATGGAGGAAATTGCCACAAGTGACAAACCATCCCAACAGTCAATGAAAAGGCTCGTAAAAACACAGCTTGGCCCGGCAAAAAGAAAAAAGAAAACGGCCAAAAAGGGCCCATACGAGCGACAAGGTAACCCACAGCTAGCGACCCTTACAAACCTACGACAAGTTCACCTCTTTTTCTTTTTTGACAAGCGCTAATTGTCAGCGAAAATAGCTGCGACATAAAAAGAGATAATGGGCCGCTAGCCCAACAACTCACGGTCCGCGCCGTGTAGCTACGAAGCTCACCACATCGACAAAAAACAAATCACAGCGTGATTAGATCTGACGGCAGACAAAGTGAATGAGACCAAACAATTTCTCAGCTGAATGAGTTCTAGCAAAACCGAAAGAATATTGCAAAAATGGATATAGTATTTTTTAAACTTTTAAATATCAATCATACTGTAGAAACTAATCGTGCTTTACATGTAGATTCAGGATGAGTATCACATCACTTAATCAATCACGGAGGAATTTAGCTATAGCTAGTTTCGTCGTCGGTTGAAGGACAGCCGGATCATGATGATGCTCCATGCACCGGTGGTAGAACACCGCGGCCGCCACCGTGGACAAGAGCTGCACGCCGACTGACGGGAGAAGATATCCATGGAGGACAGCCACGATACCGGCATCGGGTGCCCTCAGAGAACAGTACATGGCAAACGCATACACCGGGGAGATGGCAACCGGCAGGAGGCTCGCCACGAGCACCATCACGGCGGCCTCCTTCCTCCTCGCCCTCTCGGCCATGAGCCGCCACGCTCGCCGGAGAGCAGCGCGCGTTCCGCCTTCGCCGTAACCTTCATCTGCCGCCGACGCGGCGATCGCCACTTGGAACACCGCGGCAAGGAAGAGGTGCGAGAGGAGAAGGAGGAGGAGGAGGAACAGCACGTAGCCCGTCACAAAAGACGCTGCGGCGTCTGATCGGGCAGCGGCACCGCTCGTCCACCATCGCCACGACGCGAGGGCGAGGCACGCCGCGAGGAGAGCCGCGAACGACGCGTGCTCGAGGACGGTGACGAGGGCGGCGGTGGCCAAGGTGCCGCGGACCCTCCCCGCGGCCGCCTTCCCGCGGACGAGCTCGGCCAGCGAGCGCGGGCGCCGGTCACCGCGGCACGTCGCGGAGGCGGCGAGCGCGACGGCGGCCCGCGTGGCGAGCTGGCTGGCGAGGTACGCGAGGTAGAGGGGGAGGAGCTTCTTGGCGTGTCCCCGGATCTCGTCGTCGCTTTCCGACGCGTAGACGACGTGCTGCCTCCTGCCGGGGCCACCGTCGTTGTCCCTGACCAGCGAGTACACACGGAGGAGGACGGCGGTGGCGAGGGGGTGGGCGTAGAGGACGGTGACGGAGAGGGAGACGAAGGTGTGGACGTAGACCAGCGCGAAGGCGGACGCGAAGAGCCTGCCGTTGCGCGTGGGGAGGATCAGGGAGTCCGCCACGAAGCTGGTGCGCGGCGACGACGAACCTGCGGTGCTTGCTTCCCTGGCGGTGGCGGCCATGGTGGATGGATCCATTGGCTATGCTCGACGAGGAATCGGCGGAGAGGCTGGCCAGAGCTTGATCGCTAACGTGTCGTATCTTATGCCATTGTCACGCTCATCGGACGAAAATTCTCGGGAGACGACTTTGACCTTTCGGAGTCGTCGGTCAGTTGCTGTCATTTATTACGTCCGATTTGCCACTCCATGGTTGCACGAGGACAACGATGAGGCAGGCATTGCGGATCCTAACTCGTTTGGTTAATTAAATTAGAGTCCAAGACAAATTATTTGTCCTACATTGAGTACAAGACAAGCTGTATTTGAAATTTTCAGTTTGCTGGAGCTGGACCCGCCTAACAGAAGATACACATGGTCTAATGACCATGAAATCCTTTATATTTGAAATTTGATAGGCTTTTACTGAATACTTATTGGAGTATGCATTTCCCGATGACCAATGTCAGGGCTATTGAGAGAAATGGCTCTGATCATATACCTCCATGTTGATATACATTGAGAGTCATGAACAAAAATCAAGTTTGAATTGTGTTGGATGGAGAGGGGTGATCTTAGAAATATTATCCAAGAGGTTTGGGACCTTCCTTTTAGGGGAGATAACTCTCTTAGGCCTCATTTGGTTACCGGGGATCCCCCCGGTATCCCCGTCAAAATCCAGGGCTCATGGCCCACGCGGCAAATCAGTCCGTGAAAAACTTAATTCGCCATTTGGCTGCTCGCCCCCTGGAGGCTTTCTGGCCCGATCCATGTGGCTTCCCCGGGAGAGTAATCCACGACTCAAGGGGTCGGGCAGGAAATCCACGCAGCTACTTCTCTTCAGCACTCGACCTCCACCTAGCGGCCTAGATCATGGCGCCCCGTAATCTAGCCACCAAATGAGTTAGGGAAATCTCCCAGGTGGTGGAAGGGGATCTAATCTACCCGAGAAAAATCCCCCAACGGGGGTTTGCTGCGGTGACCATTTCAGTGTTGTGTGTGATTGTGAGCTCGTGTGACAAAAAGGGGTGCTGCGCCAACCCCCCCCCCCCCCCCCCCCCCCCCGTCTCTCGCTTGTAACTTCCCCTGTCTATGTTACTCCTTTGAAAATCAATAAAGAAGAAAAATGATTTAGGTGGGGGCTTTGCCCCCCCCCCCCCCCCCGACCTAAAAAAAACTTTTCTGGTGACACTAAAAGGAGAAAAAAGTTTTGAATGATAAGCTTGAGATTCTAGATTTGTGTTGGGGAAGGAGGGGGTGGGGGTATGGGCTAGATGCTTATGAGACCCAACGAAAAATCTCTAGAAATATGAGCTAAAAGCCATAATGCCCTGGTTGGAATCGGTGTATCTTTTTACACCCGTATTTATTCTACAGGTGTATTTCACCGGCTGCATATGATTTCCAACTGAGAAAGAAAACGATGGATGGAGGTGTGTATCTTTTACAGGTGTAAAGCCATAGAAAACAACAATCCAATCATCACCTACTAAAAGAGGACCAGATCAAGTGGATCTAGAGAGCCAAAGGATAATGATTTAAAATTAGGTTATTGCAACACTAAATATTTTATGTGTAAAGCCAATGAAAGGATGAGACAGAAGGCCATCTTTTCACTTAATGTTGGTGATAACATCATTGAAGGTGAAGATAATTTGATGAAACTTATAACTTAGTTTCATAAAAAAAAACTATTTGGATCTGGAGTTAGTAATAATATTGATGCCAATTTTTACTTTAATCATGTGATTGAGGATGACATTAAAAATGACATCCAGAGTAAAAAATAATAATAGTGGCATAGTGCCATTTTCTCTAGAAGATTAAGGCCCTTGTCTTTTTCTGTTGATAATAACGAGCCCCTGGGCCTATTGGGCTCCCAATTGAGTTTTACCACCATTTCTGGGTAATTATTAAAAATCATCTGAAAAGATTCTTTGATGATTTTTGTTAAGGTAAATTAAATGCCTAGAGGTTGAACGATGGCAGCATTTCTCTAATCCCTAAGGTAGTTGGAGCTAACAAAATTCAGCAATTTAGACATATTTGCTTGCTCAATTCTAGCTTTAAACTTGTAACTAAAGGTGTCAGCGGCAAGATGAATGTATGTGCTAAGAAGAACAACGATCTCTTACAAGCTCCATTCATGAAAGGAAGGAATATTATGGAGGGGGTCCTTATTTTACATGAAACCTTGCATGACGTGCATTTTCGAAAACAATTAGGGGTTCTCTTTTAAGTAGATTTTTTTAATTAAGCCTATGATAATATTAACTGAAATTTCTCTATAAAATAATGAAGCTTAAAGGTTTTGTTGATAAAAGTATCAGTTTAATCATGAATATTATGGTGAATGGTAAAGTTTGTGTCAAAGTAAACAATGAGCTTGAACCTTACTTCATAACTTATAAAGGTATGAGGCAAGGTGGTCCCTTATCACGCCTTCTATTTAATATTGGAGTGGATACACTTGCTTATTTGGTTCATAAGGGGCAGGGGGTTGGGTTCATTAGAGGTTTAGCCTCTGATCTTCAGGAAAATGGACATGATATCATGCAATATGCAGATGATACCACTACAAAAAAAGACACATCCGTGACATTTTGGGCCGAACGAAATTTTTTTCTGTCATACATATGACACTTCTATGACGATAATTGTGACAAAACCCGGTATCATCATAGATGTGGTGGGCTCCTACTTCTATGACAAAAAATCATGACAGAAAATGGGCTTTTCATCCTGGGCGGGCCAGAGACGCAGCTGCATGACATTCTTTGGGCCGTCCATGACGGAAAAAACCGTGGTAGAAGCGAGGGCGGGGAAAATTTCAGGGAGTTCCCGGTTACGGTGGGAGGTCGGGGGCCGAGCGATGCGCGTTTCTCTCGTACACGTACGCGCGTGTGTGTGAGGCGTTGGCTCTAACTGAACCCGAGCGAGGCGTTGGGCTCTAACTGAACCCGAGTGATTGCACTGCAGGCTACGCGTTACTGAACCCGAGCGATCGATCGATGGCTGTTAACTGAACCCGATCGAGCGATTCCTTCGCTATTGCTGCTAACTGAAGCCGATCGACGCTGCCTCTGGGATGAACAGTGAGCGTTGCGGGGGGGTTTGGATGAACAGTGAGAGGTGGCGTTGCCTCTGGATGAACAGGACCCCGTGGTGTGGTGGAGGGCTGGATAAACAGTAGACAGTGGAGGGGTGCCCGTGGAGGGGTGGTTGAACAGGACCCCGTGGCACTAGTAGAAAACTGGGCTTTGGTCACAGGGCAATATTCACATTAGTCCCGGTTCAGTCACGAACCGGGACTAATGTGAGCATTGGTCCCGGTTCGTGCGGCCAGGGGCCTGCCGGGCGTCGTGGGGGCATTGGTCCCGGTTCGTCCGGACCCTTTGGTCCCGGTTGGTGGGACAAACCGGGACCAATGGGCCACGCTCCTGGCCCTCCACCCTTTAGTCCCGGTTCATACCACAAACCGGGACTAAAGGGCTGGTCCTAGTTGCGGCCAGTGTTTAGTCTCACCTCGCCAACCGTAGGGCGCTCACACCAGTTTATAAGCCCGTCCCTCTATGCCTTGTTGAGCTTCTCTTAAAGTGAAAATAGATGCCCTTATACAGGGAATTTCACCTAAATTCACAGTAAATTGAAATTTACTGTGAATTTAGGTTTAATTTTCTCTATAAGCGCATCTATGTTCATTTTTTATATTTATAAAATAAATAAACCTTAATAAAATAAATAAAACTAAATAAACCTTAATAAAATAAAATAAAATAAACTATAGTAACTACAATAAATAAACCTTAATAAATTAAGTAAAAATAGCAGCAGTAAAATAAATAAAAATAGCAGCAGTAAAATAAATAAAAATAAAATAATTAAAGTATAATACATAAGTAATTAGAAATAAAATAAATAAGTTTTTTGTTGTAAGTAGAAACAAAACAAAACAAATAAAGCAAAAGAAAAAAAAACACGAGCCATCAACTCCATAACCGCCATATCTGGGATAGAGAAGGGCGATCCCTTGGAGTGGGATTCACATACAGTTGCCCGTAACTTCTACCATTCGAGCCTAGCAGGTGGAACTCGGATCTGTCAACAGTGTCAAAGCGGCAAATAGCAGGCGGAGGAGAAGCCACCGATGTCATGTGTAGATCCCTTCTAGGTCTTGCGGATCGTGCTATTACAGCAATTTGGTTGGTTGATCCAAAAAAAAGGAATTTGGTTGGTTTTCTTGAAGCCCTAGCTTGTTGTGCCGTCCTATTCTCTCAATGCAATTTAGCAAATGCTACTACAGTACAGTAAAGGGCACAAAGAAAAAGCACGCAGTGAAGGAAAATACCTCCATATCAAAGCTGCTACTTATCTTGTTGGTTATCAGGATGTGGATATGTAGAATTTTCTCTAGCCACGGGAACAGACATGCATTCATCGAGGGGGTTCACTACAGAACAAAATAAATGCTGACGTTAGTTGTTGAGGGTACGTTTGACATCCCTGAGAGACTAGATAATGAAAAGATGAATCGTCAAACCTGGATGAACAAAGACGCTACCAAGTGGATGAATCTGATGGCCTGTCCTCCCTTGAAGATCATGCGTCCTCCCTTGAAGGAACCACCAGGGCCATGGACGCCTCATACACCGCCGCCGACGTGTTGTAGTGATTAGGTATCGTGCAGGATCTGACACAGGATCACCTTCAGGCAAGATGAATAGGTCTTCGGGCGCACGACGGCAGCGGCGGCGCCATGGCGGTTTCCTTCATTTGATTACTAGCTAGCGTGTCTACTCCTCTCCATACGTATATAGTACGTAGCGTCGACCAAGCACGGAGATAAGAGAGGACACTTCTCTCTATTAATTAGCTAGCTAACACAATATATGAAACACCTAAATTAACCCCCCAAAACCCCAAAACCACCCCCTTTCAAAAAAAACAAAAACCCCAGCTCCTGCCAGCTGCTGACGCATGGATGCCTATTGGTCCCGGTTGGTGACACCAACCGGGACAAAAGGCCCTGCCTATTGGTCCCGGTTGGTGGCACCAACCGGGACCAAAGGCCCTCCTGCCTGGGCTCCCCGCACCGGCCACGTGGACGGCCTTTAGTCCCGGTTCGTATAAGAACCGGGACTAAAGGGCTAGGGCATTAGTAACGACCCTTTAGTCCCGGTTCCAGAACCGGGACTAAAGGCCCTTATGAACCGGGGTAAAAGCCCCTTTTCCTACTAGTGTGGTGTGGAGGGCTGGATGAACAGTAGACGGTGGAGGGGTGCCTGTGGAGGGGTGGTTGAACAGGACCCCGTGGTGTGGAGGGCTGGATGAATAGTAGACGGTGGAGGGGTGGTTGAACAGTAGCCGGTGGAGTAGCGCGCGGTGGAGGCTAGATGAACAGGAGCCCATGGAGGCTGGAGGAGGTCGACGGTAGACCGTAGAGGCTGGAGGAGCTCGACGGTGGAGATGAACAGTATCTCGCGGAGTCCCGTTTTGCGGTACGCCACACCCCTCGCGATGAACAGGACCCCCGTTTCGACCGTAGGAGGTCCGTTTCGTCCGTTTTGCGGTACGCCACACCCCTCCCGATCAACAGGACCCCCGTTTCGACCGTAGGAGGTCCGTTTCGTCCGTTTTGCGGTACGCCAGACCCCTCCCGATCAACAGGACCCCGTTCCGAACGTAGGAGGTCCGTTTCCTCCATTGTGCGGTACGCCAGGCCTCGTTTCCATCGCCTGTTCCGTCCAAGCCCTCCCGATGAACATGACCACGCATTCCGTTCCGACCCAGCCGGTTGGCTCCCATGCGTTTCGTTGCCTCCTGATCAACACGACGCATTCCGTTGCCTCCCCATGAACACGACGCATTCCGTTGCCTCCCCATGAACACGACGACGACGCTGTTTCTCTGTTCCGACCCAACCATGTCAACGAGCCCTCGCCGTACGTATGCGCGAGTAGGCGTTCGAGACCCCGCCCGTATGTACACATACGTGGCCGTATTTTCTTTCTTGTACCCTGGCCGCTGTACGTACGAGTACATGCTACGTGCGCGCCTCTACTACGACAGGTGCGCGCCTCTACATCCACCAGTATATATGTACGTACACGTTCGCGACCAGAATGACAACGCTACGTACGCTTCGACCAGGTGGGTCCCGACTGTCAGGCACTTCCTTGCGTGCGAAGATGTAGCGGTGGACGACGGCGAGGCCTAGGAAGGGAACGACACGGAGGCAGGGAAGACTCGGCAGTTGTTTCCCACGCGGAGGGGAGTACGACTGTACGAGGGTTTACTGGTTCGTCTGCCGTCGCCGGAGAATAACAGCAGGTGTGGGTGAGTAGAGGGATGGCTAGGCCAGCGATGGGAGTACGGTGGGGTGGTGAGGCCTGCGCGGCAGCACTGCCGGCCGCGGGGAGGAGGGAGCAGGCAGTCCCGCTGGCGCTTGTTTGAGCGGCTGGAGCAGGAAGAGCAGAGATTGAAGAAGCACGACGGCCGTTGGATGGACATCCAACAGTCAGTGCTTGTGCGTCAACCTTTTTTTAGGAAAGCCTCAAATCTGTGGAAAACAGCATACAGCCCATCTGCCATTATTTCTAATAATTTACAGCCCATTTGCTAATTCTTAAGGTTTTTTTTGGAGCCCATATTCTTTTTGTTAGCATTACAGCCCATATTGTGGCCACGGTTAAAAAATTATACCAAATTTTGCATATTTTGGTGCGGTCCGAACTGTTTTTAATCCCGAAATTTCGACTCACATTCAACTGATTTTAAAAATAAATGTATATCAATATAAAATCCAACAAATTCTCCACGCATAAAAATTAATGTAATTTAAAATCTTGAAATGAAAAAGAAAGATATTTGAAACTAATTGCCGGTTTGATGTGTTTTAAAAATATACAGCCCATTTCTCATTACTGATGGGCCATTGTCTCGGCCAGCCGAATGAAAGCTCTCCTCGTCTTGAAAGATTTGCAGCCCAACAGGCCTGACAAAGCGACTTACTTGGCAAATCACAAAAAAACTGGGTTGTGGCCGTGGACCCAGCTGTCAGCCTCTCCACGTACAGTACTCTTCCGATGGAAGTCGTTCCTTGACCATGTTGACCACGCCGCGCGGAGAGCACCACGGCGGTGGACGACGGCGAGGCCTAGGAAGGGGACGGCACGGAGCCGGGGAAGACGCGGCAGTGGAAGCCCGCGCGGAGAGGAGTATGAGGGTTCACTGGTTCGGCTGCGGTGTGAGGCTGCCGTCGCCGCATGGCCTGGCCAGCGGTGGGAATAGTAGGGGGCGGTGAGGCCTCTGCGGCAGCACAGCCGGCCACGGGAGGCAGGAGCATGCGGCACGACCGGCGCTGCTTTGGGTGGCTGGAGCAAGAAGACCAAAGGTTGAAGAAGCACTACGGCCGTTGGATGGACATCGTGCGGTCACTAGAGCTAGAATCGTTCATATTGACTAAGTTAACAAAGCCCTTCGTCCCCGTCAACTTAGTAGGCCCACAAGTCAGCCTCCCACCAAGGTGGGTCCCAGCTAGCCGGGGGAGTATTCATTTTTTTGTGCGTAATAAGGAGGCACTTCCGGTGGGTCCGAGCTGACGGCGGGGGGAATTTTTTTTCGCGAAATACGGTGGCCCGTCCGGTGGGTCCCAGCAGTCAGGGGGAAACGATTTTTTTTGCAAAATACTGGTGGCCCGTCCGGTGGGTCCCCGCTGTCAGGTGGAGGAATAATTATTTTTTGCGTAATAAGGAGGCACTTCCTTGCAGCCGCCGTGGACCCAGCTGTCAGCCTCTCCACGTACAGTACTCTTCCGATGGAAGTCGGTCATTGACCACGTTGACCACGCCGCGCCGAGAGCACCAGGGCGGTGGACGACGGCGAGGCCTAGGAAGGGGACGACGCGGAGCCCGGGAAGACGCAGCAGTGGAAGCCCGCGCGGAGAGGAGTACGAGGGTTCACTGGTTCGGCTGCGGTGTGAGACTGCCGTCGCCGCAGAATAACAGGGGGTGTGGGTGAGTGGAGGGATGGCCTGGCCAGCGGTGGGAGTAGTATGGGGGCGGTGAGGCCTCCGCGGCAGCACAGCCGGCCATGGGAGGCAGGAGCAGGTGGCACGACCGGCGCTGCTTTGGGCGGCTGGACCAAGAAGACCAGAGGTTGAAGAAGCACTACGGCCGTTGGATGGACATCGTAGGGTCACTGAAGCTAGAATCGTTTATATTGACTAAGTTGACAAAGCCCTTGGTACGCTCCAACTTAGTAGGCCCACAGGTCAGCCTCCGAAACGGTGCCCAGATGTCAGGGGAGTAATCATTTTTTGGGCGGCCGAAGCTAAGAATATCCGAGATTGAAGAAGAAGCACGACATCCGTTGGACATCCAACGGCCACTGCTGCTAGAACCGTATGTTGACTATAATAAGTTGACAAAGCCTTGCATACGCGTCAACTTATTTTTTAGGGGACGCGTCACTTAGTAGGCCCACAAGTGTGTGGCAGAGAACTTATAGCCCATTTGCGTTTTGTAAAAATGTACATCCCATTTTTGAATTCTAATGGAATTTCCAACAACCCATTTACAGTTTGTTAAAAGTACAACCCATTTTCTAGCTAGGACAACGATTAATAATTTCAACCAACCGTTGAAGACAAAATTCAATAAAATTTCCCATATTTTGATAGGATCCGAAATATTTTTATCCCGAAATTTCTAGTCAGATTAAATATAAATTTGTATTACGTAAAAATCCAACGAAACATTGCGCGCGCAACAATGAAAATTTAAGATTTTCAAAATCCATAAATAATATTTTATAAACTAATTTCGTGTTTGGTGCATTTTTTATAGTTACTGCCCAGTTTTTATAATTACATCACATTTATTATTTTTTAAAGCCCATTTTCCTGTTAAGCCTAATGCATCCCTCCTAGGAAAGATTTGCAGCCCAGCGGGGCGGAGAATAACAAGTTGACCTTGCCTGGGTATTCCTCAAAAAGACGTATAGCTGGGCTAGCCATTTTCATCTTGAAAAAATTAGTATCTGGGCTGGATATCTAGCCTGGGCTAGACGGGCCACAGCCCGCCCAGTTAATACCCTGCTCTCCTCTGAACAACAACGAAATCATCGCCAAGAAAAACTCTGCAGTGCTCACGCCTCAAAAACACAAATACTGCTCGAGCTGCTTGGTCCCAGCTGTCGGCCGCACCTTGTGCAATTCTCTCGTTTATATTGACTACATAGGTTGACAATGGTGTGGGACCGTGATGTCAGGAAACCAGGAGAAAGCAAAAAAAAATAGTTGTACATAATAAGGAGGCACTTGCGTACGTACGGCTATGGCCCTAGTGGGTCCCTAGTGTCATCCAGTCAAAATAAAGTCATCTCCTCAATCCTCATGTTCCTTGACGATGTTAACAATGCTCGACGCCACGGCGAGCGCAACAACTCGAAGGACAACGGAGAGGGCCTCGCGGGCCCTACGGATGGTCTGATACAGCGCCCGCTGCTCATTCAGGAAGCGAGGATCATCGGACACCTATGAGCACCTTCGAGAAACTGAGACGGCATGAAACGGTAAGTCTGCGCTTGGGAGCTCTGGTTTATTTCAAACCTGTATTAACATACAAGTGTAATTTACTCATCATCGGAAACAACGCGTAAAATATAGGCATAATGAAACCGAGGGCCCGAGGTCTGTAAGTTAAACCGGCGGGTTACGCGTGTAATTTGAGAGACCAGTGTATATTTTACGAGCACTGCTATATGGACGACATTACCAGACGATACATGCACGACGTGCGTATCATGCCATCCATGGGCAAGGCTGAAACAGCAGCTAACGGCTGGATTAGCAATCGTCCGAGTGTCGTTCAGCGTTTTTATCGTGTGTGAAGTACTTCCGATATTTTACTAGTCGAAATCGACCAACCAAGCGCCTTCGCCCGAGACCATCTGCTTTAATTTACAAGCGTCAGTTTTACAAGCGGTTTTGGTTGGAAAAGGACGATCCAATCACGGCCTAATATCATGAGTTGGTCGGAAGATCATATGGTTTCACATCTAACCTACCCGACTTGTCGTATAGGCTATGAATGAAACATCAGACGATGAACTTCTTAAGCACGGAAACAACAGAAGAGGATGATCTTCTGAACAAGCAAATCACTGGCATTAGATCGACATGCAAAATAATACGAAGCATTATTCTCAGGAGGCACGGTGAACAGCTCGTGATGCCGCATGCCACAACATTCCAAGCTCAACTTTGCAATCAAACACAAGGCCTGGCATTACATAGACAATATTCAGAACAAACTCTTAACACAAGAATATCTCAGCAGAGTAACTATTTACTTCTAAACTGAACACAGGAATAGGCACTCGACGCTGCTCACAGCAAGGGCGTCCCACTCAAAAATATCAAATGCATGTCTTCTGGCTAACATCAATGAGCAAATTTTGACAAGGTTTTCCAATTCCAATATATTAAACTAACGTCTTCTTGCTAACATCAATGATTAAACTTTGACAAGCTTTTCCCATTCAAAATATGTAATGCCTATGATCGTGGAGTCCTGTCGTAGCTTCTTGTACTTGTTTGGGCACTTTTTGCCCAGGGCACTCCACGTGTTGTTAAATTGCCAATGGTCTCTGCAGACTAGTCATGTCACCGGTGTCTAATAATACTCTGTAAAGCTTCTCGGTCATTCCTTCTGTAATGTAGCGCAAACAGTGACTGCTTCTTTCTGCAAAGTGGAACGACCAACTGGACCCAGTAATGCAGCAGTTTGCCTTGACACATTGGCTCCTTTTGTGCAATTCAACTAAAATCGAAGTCGGAATAAAACCGAGCTTTAATTTTGATATCCCTGTAAGCAACAATAGGTATAAGGGAAACAATTACTGAGAAATAAGGGTTGATGACTTGTACTCTCAGAAGAAAAGCATCTACTGATCTACCTTATCTTAATAGGAAACAAAGCAGGAGAGTAGCAATTCTCCATCAGTGTGATTCATTCATATTGACTGAGACATTATCTTAACAATGCCTTGTTTCAACATGTATAAAGAACGACAAAGCAGAAAAGTAACATTCCTAAAACAATGCAACTGATTCATTTTAACAGAGACATTATCTTAACAATACCTTGGTTAAACATGTAGAAAGAACTACAAAGCAGGATAGTACCATTCCTAACAAGTGTTGCAGTTTTGAACTAAGATTCAGTAGTTAATTAATTCTGAGAGTGGCATTGCTTAATTTTACCAGCGGCATTAGATTAACGAAAAGCATAAACAGTTCCAGGGCAGAGTGAACGCTGCACCTCCTCCCCTTCCCGGTGCGACGGGATACGGACGCCTCCTTCACCAGCTATGAGGGGGGAGAGAGAGACAAGAGGCCAATGTAGTCTTGTTTAGATCTGGTGAAGAGAGGGTGGGAGACTGTGAATATAGCAAACCCTAGCAAATGAACGCTGAGCCTCCAGCGTGTAACATATATGTAGTGCGGCGAGCGTGTGGAGAGTGCAAACCCTAGCGAACAAGCGCTGAGGCTCCCGCTTATATATATACTACTGTAGTACGGATTGAGCTCCGGTGCCTTCACTGCACCTGCTTTTGGCTGTATGACAGGTGAGCCAGCCACATTTTGGGCCCACCTGTCATAAATCCAAAGGCAGGTGCACTAAGTCAATGAAGCTGCGTCCATATAGTACTCTCGTGTATACGACTAATATATAGTGGAGTGGTTTTCTTATTCTCTCCATAACAATCGTTTTAAATTGTGTAAGTACGAAACAACTCTTTATTTAATGTACAGTGAAGAAAACTAGTACTACTTCCGATGAACTAACGATCCACGCTCACGCGTCCTGGTCGCACTTCCTGTCCTTCAGGTGTGGTACACTACCCTCCCTTAAGTGAACAACCACACATGCGCCAAATTATCGGAAACGTGTGAGAGTGTGTACAAATAAAGAATTTTAATTTCAATTATCGGAAAGGTTTGAGAGTATTACAAAGTTTGACTTCAGTCAAATCTAATATGCGGAGTAAATAAAAATGGAGGGCTACTACGCCTATCCGGGTTTTTAGTCCACACCATTTTTTAAATCAAAGTTAATAGCTGGACAAATAAAATTACAGGGGAGCTGGAGACAAAGTTGTGAGAAGGCTTAGAAATCAATACAAAACTTATGCTCTTAGTACCAACGTCGATCCTTCTTCGAGGAAACATTTGGTTCATAGCCAATTGTGTGATAAAATTGCACCAACGTGAAAGACGACTGCGTCTCCAACGCAACTAAGGTGAACTGACGAAGGATATCATCTTTGTGCGTAACAAGCAAAGAGCACTGATGGAAGACAGGTTGTTTTTCATTGAAAATCGATCAGCTTTACCAGCCGACGCAACCATGAGGCGCAACCATGAGCATCGATAGGTCATCGTGGTGATGCATCATCCATTTGGCATCAAGTTTGGGTGAGGCACCTATGAAGTTCGACAAATCCTCATTGCGGTCTGTTTCTTCTCAGTAATCAAGCTCGAGGAAGGAAGAACCACGTGGCAGAGGACAGTGAGGCGGAACAACAATGGCCATCCAATTTTGTGCAGTTCCACTAAAATTCAGGAAGACATGCCCGGGTATGGAGACACACATCGCTGTTTCCAAAAATATAAAAAAGGGTTAGCAACGACATCTCAATTGTCAATAAGAATTAATGAAAAGTACACCAACAAACAGAAGCATCATAATTATCTTGATGGGAACTAAACCAGGATACCCGAGAAAAAAAAAGCATTTCTTCATTTAACCAGTGATAGTACTACCACCATATGGACAATGACCGCACAACCACCATGTACTTTTTGTCGAAACAACATGTATACCTCCACCGAGGCATAAATCAGGACAACTTTTCGAGTGGCATTTCCTCTATAATAGTACTAGTAGGTGATGTTGGACCAGCCGACGAACCCTAGCTACTATGCATGGGGAGCTGGGGAGTAGTCGCATAGAAGAAAACCTGCACGCAGCGACCTGGGGAGCTGGACCAGTACAAGAAGTTATACCTCAGGTGGGCGAGATGTCGTTTAGGCGGGCAGGCGGGATCTGCCCACACGACGGCAGCGAACAAGGGCGCGGAGGATCTTCGTCCGTGCCAGCGCCGGCTCTGAGAGGACGGTGCGCATCGGCTTCCTCCGTCACCGACGGCGACAACGTCAACGCTGCACCTCCTCACCTCCCGCAGCGGACGGGATTCGGCCGGATCTGTGACCACCGGTGAGGAGAGAGATAGAGTGGACACTGTCATCTTATTTTGATATGGAGAGGGTGAGAGAGCGAGACGCGAGAATCTCTATCAAACAAGAGGCTATAATGGAGTAAAAAATTATCTCCATAGCAGTGGTTTTAAATAGAATACGCGCGTTCCCGGTAAAAAGAAACGAAAACTGGCGGACAATTTTTCTAACGTACCAAGAAAGAAAACTCGATCAAAAACACGCCCCCGCTTCCAGGTCGCGAGAGTCGTCGCGCGCACACACATAGACATAGACATGCATATCCGTGTTTACGTAAAATTCCATTTCCATCTCCATCTCCAATCATATTTGTCCAACTGGCACATTATTTACGTTGTTAATTATATACGCAGCAATATTAACGTACATCATCTCTTGTTTGCGCACGTCTGGACCGCTGCCACGGCCGGTCCTAACCAACCCGAACCCTCTTCATCACCCGCGCGTGCTTCCCGCCCGAAACGGTCAGTGCCGCATTCATGCCCGGCCAGAGCGGACGCGACCTCTCACTGGCGCCGGCATTGAAGCGGCGCGCCGGCCGAGAGAGCGTCGCCCGCGCCGCTTCCGGGTGCACGCGGCTGCTCCGCGTTCAATGGTCGCAATAGCCGGCTACAACATGCATGTAAAAAGTTATTGGGAGTCCATGCTACAGCTAGCTATCCTCCCCCAACTCGTCAATCTCTTCTAGTAGTGCTAGTACTCCATGGCGCGATCCATCGACAAGCAGGCGGGAAAGTTATCGTATACTCGGTTTGCGGTGAGTGGCATGCCGAGCGACCGTGTGGGGTCGAGCCGTGGAGGAGGGTGAGACACGAACACGACAGACGTGATTTAAACGTTGGTTTTGCTCGATGGCGCGATCCAACGAAACGAAACGTTGGTTTCTCTCCGTTTCCATTCTTTCTCCGGAAAACGGAAACTTTCCACTCCATTTTCATTCCTATTCCAAGGTTGCCCCGTTACAACATTCCATCAAATACAAAGGAAAACTAACACGCATGCTGATGCATCTCAATGATTCACATATCATAGCCACTATTTACTTCACAACTAAAGAAAAAAGTTGTGAGAGCGTGTATGAAAGAAAAACTACTGTTGGGGTCACTACGACTTAAACCCTAAACCCTAAACATGATTTAATTTCCTGGCCAGGTAGAACCTGTCGAAGGAAAGACGGCTGGCACCCTCGGATCATACGATGCTTTTGTGCAGTTCCACTAAAATCGACCTGAGCATCCCTGATGGCAAAGATATTGAAGAAGTGTGATTAGAATAATAGTACTGGCACTAGTTCATGAGACATAAACTCATCACAAGTAGAAGCCGGTAGAAGTAGAGAAAGATCGACATGGAGATGGAGCTACGGCAGTGGAGCAAGCCGGCTCCAAAAGGAAGATGGACTACCTGGGACGTCGGGTTGTAGCTAGAAGGGTGGTTGGGACGCGACATCGGCCCATACCGCGATGACCCCCGATTGGGACGCACCGACTGTGGGTTTTCCCCCTCGCCGATGTCGACCGCGTCTACACAGAACATTGTTCCCTTCCCCCAGCTGCGGGATCAGGCCCGTCGTTCTATGCTTGTGAAGAGAGCAACCTAAGCAAGCAGGCTTGTAGCTTAGGCTCCTGCTAGTGTATATATAGTGGTTTTTTTTTCTCTCCATATCAACCATTTTATATTGCGTACGTGTCATTCAAGAGTGAAATGATGGTTGCTTCTTCCGACTAACTTACTGTGTGATTTGACTGCTCCTTAGTGGCCCCTACACGTACTCCCCCTACGTGTATGCAACAGTCACACGTACACATGGACGCAAAAACGCGTGCGACGCCCTAATGCATGCATGTCCGAGCACACGACGGAACATACACGGTCACGCTCAAGTGCTCAACCTACACGTGCATGCACACACATACTCAGTCAGGGTGAGCTAGTGACCGTATAAACATCGAAAAATATATATATTGAGCGAATGAGCGTATTATGAAGTCCACTGACCGTATTTTTACAAATATACAGTGACACAGACAGTGTATTTATCTCGTTTGAAATTAGGACAATATTAACCGGAGAGGAGGCAGTATGGACTAGCATTACTTTGCTGTGTCCCGTCAACTTGCCGAACGAGGAGAAGGTTGCAGGACGGGAGAAGCTTGCGCGCGGTGGCTCGCAGGACAAGGAGAAACTTTTGACTAATGAAAGCTCTCCCTCGCTCAGGCGGTGGACGTGCAACAGTTAATTCGGTGTCAGATTGCTAGAAGCATACACTATACTACTAGTGCTATTATTGTTCGACTTCCCGAATAGGCGAACAACCAAGCGCAAAGTAAACAGGTCAGAAAACCTTGCGGCGCATCTTCGTGCGAACCGTGCTTGCTGCACTTTGAATGTGGCCGAGAGCTGGCTTGATGAAACACCTCGCTTCCTACTTTTTTTGCGGGGTACCTCGCTTCCTAGTGACCAGTGTCTTGGCTGATCGTCCTAAGAATGCTTATATATGAATAAAGCTCTCTCATTTACCCGCAAAAAAGATTAAGCCATATTAACCGGAAAGGAGGGAGTATGGACTAGCACTACCTTTTGGTGTGTCCCGTCAACTCGCAGAACGAGGAGAAGCTTGCAGGACAAGGTGAAGCTCGCTTACGCATTTTGACTAATGCAACCTACCCTCGGTGGACATGCATCTGTCCATTCGGTGTCATATTGTCAGAGGCATACACTATAGTACCCAACATGCGGAGTACCATCATTGTTCGACTTCACGAAGAGGCGAAGAGCCAAGCGCAGTAGTACGAGTAGTACTACTACTAGAACCGCATGGTGGAGCGTCTGTACTCTTATTTTTTATCTCTGATAAAGTGCATGTTTATTCCGGAGAAGGGCGGAAAACGGCAGCCCAACATGTAATGAATGATATCGATCAACCAACCATGCTCGAATATATCTTGGCCTCCGTGCGAGCTCGTCTGTGTGTTCTCGCTCCTCGTCTCTCTCAAGGAACGGCGGGTTGGCTCTTTGCCGTCAATTGAGATCGGTTTGCTCACACTCTTGTCCCACATGTCAGTGATATGCCAAGAGGAGGTGCGTTGACCGACTGACCATATGCGTACTTGGTTTTGCACCTTCATACTACTCCTCCCTCCGTCACAGTTTATAGGGCGCGCTTCATTATGATGTATTTCTCTCAATGCATTTCCACCACCAGAGAGACTTTAGACGCGTTTGGTTTAATGCTCAATTAATTAGGGCGTGGTAACCGCAATCAAGTCCACAATTTTCTCTCCATGTACTGTACTACTACGAAGTGGAGTAAGTGCATGCATGTGTGTACCCGGGGTGGAAGCACTGCATGCATGTGTGTACGCATTATTCCTTCTAGTAATAGACGCCGTGCTATAACTACCAATGCTATTTTTCAGGCCGATCGCTAGTCGCCTTGGTCCCACAGATTTTTTTTCTTTTTTCTGAAGCGCGCTGTATAAACAGTGACGGATGGAGTAGTATGAGCGGATTCAAAGAAGAGCGTATTGATGGTTGCTTCTTCAGAGCAACTTACAGTGGGAAAGGTGGGGCTTATGATTTGACTGCTCATTACTCACTATTAATGCGGCGCAACGACCGGGCTGAGTCTCCCATGCGGTTGTGCACTACCCCCTCGGTTCTTAAATATACTCCGGAGTATTTGTCTTTCTAGAGATTTCAACGAGTGACTACTCAAATATTTGTCTTTTTAGTGATTTCAAATGGACTGGCACATACGGATGTATATAGACATATTTTAGAGTGTAGATTCACTCATTTTGCTCCGTATGTAGTCACTTGTTGAAATCTCTAGAAAGACGAATAGAATATTTAGGAACGGCGGGAGTACACATACGAAGCAAAATGAGTGAATCTACACTCTAAAATATGCCTGTTTGAAATTTGTAAAGAGACAAATATTTAGGAACGAAGGAGTATAATTTTGTGCATGGCACATGGACCCGGATGATGAAGAGGCTTCTGGCAATGCTATCAAGCTTCCATCATTTGATTACATAATTGACGTACTATACAAATAATTTTCCAGCGACATGAAATTGTACAATGGTGTGAGCTTTCAGCTTTTGTTTCGCGTGTCTTGCCATCGATGCTCTTTCGGAAACAATAAAAAACTAACTTCCTTGCTAATGCATGTCAATTATTAGCAGATCAGAGCTAATAATTACATCACAACTGAAGACAGAGTTGTGAGAAGGTGTTAAATTAAAATTGATCCATGCTTTCATTGGCAGCAACGTCCCCCCAGCTCTGTCTAAATCAACAAGGCATGTTGGGAAAAAAGTAGCTGTCTGGAGCATGCAACATTCCGATCATTTTGTGCAGTTCCACTAAAATAGAGCTGAGCGTCCCTGTTCCAAAGATATTAAGTGTGATTACGATAATAGAGGACTGCTGATGAAACAATAAACACACAAATAGAAGTCGGTCACCTTTGCAGTCTCTCTTAAGACTAACTAGTTGGAGAAGATTAGGCTCGGAGTTGGATGAGGAGGATAGAGCAAAACCAATCTCCCTTTGTGCAGTCGCACTGAAATGTAGAGACGTTGCCCGTGTGACATTTTAGTACAACTGCACAAAACACTCTTAAGAAAAAAGTGATTTGTGCAGTTCACCAAAAGGTCGCAATAGCAACGAGTAGAAAGGAACAATTACTGGCCAATAACAGTTGATGACACATGCGACGACAAAAAAGAAGCATATTCCTTGTCCTAAGGGAAGATAACAACACGGTTGTGTTTGTCTAAAACAGTGTGAGGACGAGAATGCAATATGGAAAGTACGCCGGACGAGCTACGTTTTGGGCAAAGAACTATGGAAGATCCACATGCAGTGACATGGGAAGACGGGCAGTGGAGCAAGGCCGGAGGGGATACTTGGAGGTCGTCGGGATGTAACTAGGTGAGCGGCGGTGGGCGGAATCTGCGAGCAGGTGGCGTAGGCCCTGCCGCGCCGGAGCTTGGTCAGAGAGAACGGCGTGTACCGCAGATCGGGACGTGCTGCCTCGGCGCCGTCAAACGGAGAAACGATGCACTTCCTCCCTTTCCCCCGGCGGACGGGATGCGGCCGGATCAGTGACCAACGGTGAGAGAGAGAGAGGCCACCGCACTCCCTTTCCCCCGGCGGACGGGATGCGGCCGGATCAGTGACCAACGGTGAGAGAGAGAGAGGCCACCGCACTCCCTTTCCCCCGGCGGACGGGATGCGGCCGGATCAGTGACCAAATTCAGACTTGGTACAACCCAAAAACACCATTCCTTTTGGTTCGCACAACCAAAAAATTATTCTGAAGGTCTACAGGAAGATAAAAAAATAAGGGATTGTATCAAGAACTATATACAAAAGAATAGGAAAAAGGGCTCGAATAGAAAAATAGAATCAGACTCAAGTTCCGAAGTAATTACACATAAACGGTGAGAGAGAGAGAGGCCACCGCAGCCTTGTGTGAGATACTCTGAAGAGCGACAAACCAGGCAGGCAGGCTCCATTGTATATAGTGAGCGGACTACCTTTTTCTCCATAAAAATCGTTTTATATTTTGTGTACGTGCCATTGAGCGCTATAACTTTATTTAAAAATAACGCGGCAACGCGTCAAGTCGAACTTTGTTTCGTGCACGCGTACACGACCTCCCTAGGTAAACAACCGCTACAGGCGTTCAAATTAGCACGTGGGCTGCCATTTCGTAAAGAAATGAGCTCCACCGTGTACCCGCGCGGGTGTGGCTGGGCACGAAGCGTGAGTACGTGCACGGTGCACCTATTCTCTTCTTGTATACGTACACCACCTACGTGGGGTTGTGTGAGAGAGATACAAACCTAGAGAGATATAGTGTGTGGGTTCTTGAGAGTTTTGGGGGGGGTCAATCAAAAAATGTAACATATGCAATGTGTGTGAAATAGAGTACTGGATATAACATATATATAGAGGGGGCGATCCACGAGAAGAGAGTGGAGGTATCATCGGCTTGAGGTGTCCATAGAATCAAAGAGAGGGATGATGTGTGTGTGTGTGTGCGCGCGCGATCGATAAAGAGTGCCATCGAATTTGTGTGTGCCCACGTCAAAGATATAGAGTGGCTGGCCTACTGGAACGTGAGATGGGACATGTGCAGTTTGTCTCTGTGGCATGGATACCTACCTGCAGCGCTCGACTATCGGTGTGTGGTGGGGGAAGAGGGAGGCCCAATTAACTATAGAGGTACAATGGCTGGTATATGTGTGGAGGAGGAGAGAGGCCTACCTCATGTATTAAGGAGATCGATCTGCCTCATGTATTAAGGGAGATCGATCGGCATCCATGCATATGTGCAGGAGAGGAATAAGGTTGGGAGAGAGACAGAGCTAGAGTGTTTGAGGGGGTGGTAGTGGAGTTGCTTCTAACAAATGGTAGGATAGGCTTGCTAGACAAACGGAGGGCACACCCGCAATATCAATAAGAGAGGAGATGGCTGCTTGTTATTTGTGCACGTGCGTGTGAGAGACGGGTCAGGAGGCATGCACGAATGATGAGGGGGGATGATGTGGCTGTGGTAAGCAGACGTAACTACATAGGAAGATCAATCGCCCTTTGTTAGAGAAAGGAGAGACATAACTTGTGAGGTACGTCGATCGATGGGGGGGTAGTTAAAGTCGATCTAGGTATATGTTGGGAGATCAATCGGTATACATGCATGTGTGTGTTAGAAGCAAATGAGGCACGAGGAGAAGGATAGAGAGAGAGGGATCCATGTAGGACGTGGTACGAGAGGCATACTATATCGAGGGGGGAGGAGTGTGCGAGTATGAGAACGATGAAAAGAGTGGTGGGAGTGAGGCATGGACGGTGACAAGAGAAGAGGGGAAGCTTGTGTTTGTGCTAGGCACACCTGGCTAGAGACGCATATCGATCGATGTGTGACGTAAAGAAAGAGCTGGGGGGGCCTACACACACCGTGGGTGAACGACCTAAAGTGAAAATACGAATTTGCGCGATGGAGCTAGAGAATGCTGAGGGAGGGTGAGAGGGATGCGGGCGTGTGCATGCACAAGAGAAAGTTAGCGCTAGCTACAAAGATAAGAGGGTTGTGTGGGTGTAAAAGACGAATAGAGATCATATATACTTCATTATAAAAAGCGAATTCGGATATTTGAAGAACCTTGTCAATAGTACATGACATGCACAATGTGAAAATTGTATCATTGAAAGAACCTTTCACAGACGAATTTAACGGTGTGCTTTATGTAAGTTGCATGTCATATATCATTGCTCTAATATTTGGTCAAAGTTAGCATCGAAAAACGCATTAGGCCCTATATAGATGGAAGGAGGGAGTAGCTTTGAATAGCATTTGTATAGTAAAACGGGGCAAGACTATCTCTTTGTGTGGTGTGAATAGTTTTATTTTTTTCGTTTTATTTTTGGTTGAGGGAAGTGCGAATTTATTTGGTACGTACAAGTACAATATTACTACACGTTAGGCTTGTCCCTAAAATTCAACCCGCGTCTTGTTATATCCCTAAAATTCAGATATCGTGCTCCCAAAACTGGCGCCTTCACAACCCGGGCCTTGCTATCCCGAAATTACAACGCGCGCAAAAACTCCCTCCAGCTGCCAAATCCCGACACGCGAAATCCCCCTTCTAACCCTGAGCCGAAAGGGCCGCTAGTTCGAATCGGTGGGGGGTACTTTTGTAACACACCCTACATTTTGGACAAGCACGTCCCAGTCATGCTTCACCCCCTCCCATCGCCCCCTTTTCGCCATTCGAAATCTCAGGCCGCCATAACCTCTCCGCTCCAGCCGCGAAACCCCACCCTCCTCCATCCGCCACGTCACCACTGCCCAGCCGGAGCCTCTTCCCCGACGACGTCGTCCACCACAACAGCTCGACGTCCCTCGTCCACCTCTCGGGATGAGGATCCGTCGTCCATCTCGCCGTCCCGCCGATTCAGCCGCCCCGTCCTCCACCTTCAAGGAGTTGCTCCGACAATCGCCTCGTCTATCGCAGCTGCTCCATCCCCACAGCACCGCCTTAACCTGCTTTACCGGAACCGCAGCATCCTCACCGACTCCTCGGACGAAGCCGAGGCCTACTCGGCGCCACCAAAGAGGTTGTACACTCGTCGCATCGCACCTTCTCCTTAACTCGACCTCCCGGCGCCGATGGTGCTCCATCCCGTGTTGGAAATATGCCCTAGAGGCAATAATAAAATGGTTATTATTATATTTCCTTGTTCATGATAATTGTCTATTGTTCATGCTATAATTGTGTTATCCGGAAATCGTAATACATGTGTGAATACATAGACCACAACGTGTCCCTAGTGAGCCTCTAGTTGACTAGCTCGTTGATCAACAGATAGTCATGGTTTCCTGACTATGGACATTGGATGTCATTGATAACGGGATCACATCATTAGGAGAATGATGTGATGGACAAGACCCAATCCTAAGCATAGCACTAGATCGTGTAGTTCGTTTGCTAGAGCTTTTCCAAATGTCAAGTATCCTTTCCTTAGACCATGAGATTGTGCAACTCCCGGATACCATAGGAGTGCTTTGGGTGTGCCAAACGTCACAACGTAACTGGGTGGCTATAAAGGTGCACTACGGGTATCTCCGAAAGTGTCTGTTGGGTTGGCACGAATCGAGACTGGGATTTGTCACTCCGTATGATGGAGAGGTATCTCTGGGCCCACTCGGTAATGCATCATCATAATGAGCTCAATGTGACCAAGTGTTTGGTCACGAGATCATGCATTACGGTACGAGTAAAGTGACTTGCCGGTAACGAGATTGAACAAGGTATTGGGATACCGACGATCGAATCTCGGGCAAGTAAAATACCGATTGACAAAGGGAATTGTATATGGGATTGATTGAATCCTCGACATCGTGGTTCATCCGATGAGATCATCGTGGAACATGTGGGAGCCAACATGGGTATCCAGATCCCGCTGTTGGTTATTGACCGAAGAGTCATCTCGGTCATGTCTGCATGTCTCCCGAACCCGTAGGGTCTACACACTTAAGGTTCGGTGACGCTAGGGTTGTAGAGATATTAGTATGCGTAAATCCGAAAGTTGTTCGGAGTCCCGGATGAGATCCCGGACGTCACGAGGAGTTCCGGAATGGTCCGGAGGTGAAGAATTATATATAGGAAGTCCAGTTTCGGCCACCGGGAAAGTTTCGGGGGTCACCGGTATTGTACCGGGACCACCGGAAGGGTCCCGGGGGGTCCATCGGGTGGGGCCACCTATCCCGGAGGGCCCCATGGGCTGAAGTGGGAGGGAACCAGCCCTTGGTGGGCTGGTGCGCCCCCCTTGGGCCTCCCCCTACGCCTAGGGTTGGAAACCCTGGGGGTGGGGGGCGCCCCACTTGGCTTGGGGGGCAAGCCACCCCCTTGGCCGCCGCCCCCCCTTGAAGATTGCATCTCCCAGGGCCGGCACCCCCCCAGGGGCCCTATATAAAGAGGGGGGAGGGAGGGCAGCCGCACCCAAGCCCCTGGCGCCTCCCTCTCCCTCCCGTGACACCTCTCCCTCTCGCTGAGCTTGGCGAAGCCCTGCCGAGATCCCCGCTACTTCCACCACCACGCCGTCGTGCTGCTGTATCTCCATCAACCTCTCCTTCCCCCTTGCTGGATCAAGAAGGGGGAGACGTCTTCCCAACCGTACGTGTGTTGAACGCGGAGGTGCCGTCCGTTCGGCGCTCGGTCATCGGTGATTTGGATCACGACGAGTACGACTCCATCAACCCCGTTCACTTGAACGCTTCCGCTCGCGATCTACAAGGGTATGTAGATGCACTCCTCTCTCTCGTTTCTAGATGACTCCATAGATTGATCTTGGTGATGCGTAGAAAATTTTAAATTTCTGCTACGATCCCCAACAGTGGCATCATGAGCTAGGTCTATGCGTAGTTTCTATGCACGAGTAGAACACAAACTTGTTGTGGGCGTAGATGCTGTCAATTTTCTTGCCACTACTAGTCTTATCTTGTTTCGGCGGCATCGTGGGATGAAGCGGCCTGGACCGACCTTACACGTACGCTTACGTGAGACAGGTTCCACCGACTGACATGCACTAGTTGCATAAGGTGGCTAGCGGGTGTCTGTCTCTCCCACTTTAGTCGGAACGGATTCGATGAAAAGGGTCCTTATGAAGGGTAAATAGAAATTGGCATATCACGTTGTGGTTTTGGCGTAGGTAAGAAACGTTCTTGCTAAGAAACCTATAACAGCCACGTAAAAACTTGCAACAACAATTAGAGGACGTCTAACTTGTTTTTGCAGCATATGCTGTGTGATGTGATATGGCCAAAAGGATGTGATGAATGATATATGTGATGTATGAGATTGATCATGTTCTTGTAATAGGAATCACGACTTGCATGTCGATGAGTATGACAACCGGCAGGAGCCATAGGAGTTGTCTTTATTTTTTGTATGACCTGCGTGTCATTGAATAACGCCATGTAAATTACTTTACTTTATTGCTAAACATGTTAGCCATAGAAGTAGAAGTAATCGTTGGCGTGACAACTTCATGAAGACACGATGATGGAGATCATGATGATGGAGATCATGGTGTCATGCCGGTGACGAAGATGATCATGGCGCCCCGAAGATGGAGATCAAAGGAGCAATATGATACTGGCCATATCATGTCACTATTTGATTGCATGTGATGTTTATCATGTTTTACATCTTATTTGCTTAGAACGACGGTAGCTTAAATAAGATGATCCCTCGCAATAATTTCAAGAAAGTGTTCCCCCTAACTGTGCACCGTTGCGAAGGTTCGTTGTTTTGAAGCACCACGTGATGATCGGGTGTGATAGATTCTAACGTTCGAATACAACGGGTGTAATCCAGATTTACACACGCAATACACTTAGGTTGACTTGACGAGACTAGCATGTACAGACATGGCCTCGGAACACGGAAGACCGAAAGGTCGAGCATGAGTCGTATAGAAGATACGATCAACATGAAGATGTTCACCGATGTTGACTAGTCCGTCTCATGTGATGATCGGACACGGCCTAGTTGACTCGGATCATGTTTCACTTAGATGACTAGAGGGATGTCTATCTGAGTGGGAGTTTATTGAATAATTTGATTAGATGAACTTAATTATCATGAACTTAGTCTAAAATCTTTACAATATGTCTTGTAGATCAAATGGCCCACGCTAATGTTGCCCTCAACTTCAACGCGTTCCTAGAGGAAAACCAAGCTGAAAGATGATGGCAGCAACTATACGGACTGGGTCCGGAACCTGAGGATCATCCTCATAGCTGCCAAGAAAGATTATGTCCTAGAAGCACCGCTAGGTGACGCACCCATCCCAGAGAACCAAGACGTTATGAACGCTTGGCAGCAGCGTGCTGATGATTACTCCCTCGTTCAGTGCGGCATGCTTTACAGCTTAGAACCGGGGCCCCAAAAGCGTTTTGAGCAACACGGAGCATATGAGATGTTCGAAGAGCTGAAATGGTTTTCCAAGCTCATGCCCGCTTCGAGAGATATGAAGTCTCCGACAAGTTCTTCAGTTGTAAGATGGAGGGAAATAGTTCTGTCAGTGAGCACATACTCAAAATGTCTGGGTTACACAACCGCTTGACTCAGCTGGGAGTTAATCTCCCGGATGACGCGGTCATTGACAGAATCCTTCAGTCGCTTCCACCGAGCTACAAGAGCTTTGTGATGAACTTCAATATGCAGGGGATGGAAAAGACCATTCCTGAGGTATATTCAATGCTGAAATCAGCGGAGGTGGAGATCAAAAAGGAACATCAAGTGTTGATGGTGAATAAAACCACTAAGTTCAAGAAAGGCAAGGGTAAGAAGAACTTCAAGAAGGACGGCAAGGGAGTTGCCGCGCCCGGTAAGCCAGTTGCCGGGAAGAAGCCAAAGAATGGACCCAAGCCTGAGACTGAGTGCTTTTATTGCAAGGGAAGTGGTCACTGGAAGCGGAACTACCCCAAATACTTAGCGAACAAGAAGGCCGGAAACACCAAAGGTATATGTGATATACATGTAATTGATGTGTACCTTACCAGTACTCGTAGTAGCTCCTGGGTATTTGATACCGGTGCGGTTGCTCATATTTGTAACTCAAAACAGGAGCTGCGGAATAAGCGGAGACTGGCGAAGGACGAGGTGACGATGCGCGTTGGGAATGGTTCCAAGGTCGATGTGATCGCCGTCGGCACGCTACCTCTACATTTACCTACGGGGTTAGTTTTAAACCTCGATAATTGTTATTTAGTGCCAGCTTTGAGCATGAACATTGTATCTGGATCTCGTTTAATGCGAGATGGCTACTCATTTAAATCCGAGAATAATGGTTGTTCTATTTATATGAGAGATATGTTTTATGGTCATGCCCCGCTGGTCAATGGTTTATTCTTAATGAATCTCGAACGTGATGTTACACATATTCATAGTGTGAATACCAAAAGATGTAAAGTTGATAACGAATAGTCCCACATACTTGTGGCACTGCCGCCTTGGTCACATTGGTGTCAAGCGCATGAAGAAGCTCCATGCTGATGGACTTTTAGAGTCTCTCGATTATGAATCATTTGACACATGCGAACCATGCCTCATGGGCAAAATGACCAAGACTCCGTTCTCCGGAACAATGGAGCGAGCAACCAACTTATTAGAAATCATACATACTGATGTGTGCGGTCCAATGAGTGTTGAGGCTCGCGGAGGCTATCGTTATGTTCTCACTCTCACTGATGACTTGAGTAGATATGGGTATGTCTACCTAATGAAACACAAGTCTGAGACCTTTGAAAAGTTCAAGGAATTTCAGAGTGAGGTTGAGAATCAACGTGACAGGAAAATAAAATTCTTACGATCAGATCGTGGAGGGGAATATTTGAGTCACGAATTTGGCACACACTTAAGGAAATGTGGAATAGTTTCACAACTCACGCCGCCTGGAACACCTCAGAGAAATGGTGTGTCCGAACGTCGTAATCGCACTCTATTGGATATGGTGCGATCTATGATGTCTCTTACCAATCTACCGCTCTCATTTTGGGGCTATGCTTTAGAGACTGCCGCATTCACTTTAAATAGGGCACCGTCTAAATCCGTTGAGACGACACCGTATGAATTATGGTTTGGGAAGAAACCTAAGCTGTCGTTTCTAAAAGTTTGGGGATGCGATGCTTATGTCAAGAAACATCAACCTGAAAAGCTCGAACCCAAGTCGGAAAAATGCGTCTTCATAGGATACCCTAAGGAAACCATTGGGTATACCTTCTACCTCAGATCCGAAGGCAAGATCTTTGTTGCCAAGAACTGGTCCTTTCTGGAGAAAGAGTTTCTCTCGAAAGAAGTAAGTGGGAGGAAAGTGGAACTTGATGAAGTACTACCTCTTGAACCGGAAAGTAGCGCAACTCAGGAAGATGTTCCTGTGGTGCCTACACTGACTAGAGAGGAAGCTAATGATGATGATCAAGGTACTTCGGATCAAGTTACTACTGAACTTTGTAGGTCCACGAGGACACGTTCCACACCAGAGTGGTATGGCAACCCTGTCCTGGAAATCATGTTGTTAGACAACGGTGAACCTTCGAACTATGAAGAAGCAATGGCGGGCCCAGATTCCAACAAATGGCTTGAAGCCATGCAATCCGAGATAGGATCCATGTATGAAAACAAAGTGTGGACTTTGACAGACTTGCCCGATGATCGGCGAGCGATAGAAACCAAATGGATCTTTAAGAAGAAGATAGACGCGGATGGTAATGTGACCATCTATAAGGCTCGACTTGTCGCTAAGGTTTATCGACAAGTTCAAGGGGTTGACTACGATGAGACTTTCTCACCCGTAGCGAAGCTGAAGTCCGTCCGAATCATGTTAGCAATTGCCGCATTCTATGATTATGAGATATGGCAAATGGACGTCAAAACGGCATTCCTCAACGGCTTTCTTAAGGAAGAATTGTATATGATGCAGCCGGAAGGTTTTGTCGATCCTAAGAATGCTAACAAGGTATGCAAGCTCCAGCACTCCATCTATGGGCTGGTGCAAGCATCTCGGAGTTGGAACATTCGATTTGATGAGATGATCAAACCGTTTGGGTTTACACAGACTTATGGAGAAGCCTGTGTTTACAAGAAAGTGAGTGGGAGCTCTGTAGCATTTCTCATATTATATGTGGATGACATACTGTTGATGGGAAATGATATAGAATTCTTGGGAAGCATAAAGGCCTACTTGAACAAGTGTTTTTCAATGAAGGACCTTGGAGAAGCTGCTTATATATTAGGCATCAAGATCTATAGAGATAGATCAAGACGCCTCATTGGTCTTTCACAAAGTACGTACCTTGACAAGATATTGAAGAAGTTCAATATGGATCAGTCCAAGAAGGGGTTCTTGCCTGTATTGCAAGGTGTGCAATTGAGCACGGCTCAATGCCCGACCACGGCAGAAGATAGAGAAAAGATGAGTGTCGTCCCCTATGCCTCGGCCATAGGGTCTATTATGTATGCCATGTTGTGTACCAGACCTGATGTAAACCTTGCCGTAAGTTTGGTAGGAAGGTACCAAAGTAATCCCGGTATGGAACACTAGACAGCGGTCAAGAATATCCTGAAGTACCTGAAGAGGACTAAGGATATGTTTCTCGTTTATGGGGGTGACGAAGAGCTCGTCGTAAAGGGTTACGTCGATGCTAGCTTCGACACAGATCTGGATGACTCTAAGTCACAAACCGGATACGTGTATATTTTGAATGGTGGGGCAGTAAGCTGGTGCAGTTGCAAGCAAAGCGTTGTGGCGGGATCTACATGTGAAGCGGAATACATGGCGGCCTCAGAGGCAGCACAAGAAGCAATCTGGGTGAAGGAGTTCATTACCGACCTAGGAGTTATTCCCAATGCATCGGGCCCGATGACTCTCTTCTGCGACAACACTGGAGCTATTGCCCTTGCCAAGGAGCCCAGGTTTCACAGGAAGACCAGGCATATCAAGCGTCGCTTCAACTCCATTCGTGAAAATGTTCAAAATGGAGACATAGATATTTGTAAAGTACATACGGACCTGAATGTAGCAGATCCGTTGACTAAACCTCTCCCTAGAGCAAAACATGATCAACACCAGAACTCTATGGGTGTTCGATTCATCACAATGTAACTAGATTATTGACTCTAGTGCAAGTGGGAGACTGTTGGAAATATGCCCTAGAGGCAATAATAAAATGGTTATTATTATATTTCCTTGTTCATGATAATTGTCTATTGTTCATGCTATAATTGTGTTATCTGGAAATCATAATACATGTGTGAATACATAGACCACAACGTGTCCCTAGTGAGCCTCTAGTTGACTAGCTCGTTGATCAACAGATAGTCATGGTTTCCTGACTATGGACATTGGATGTCATTGATAACGGGATCACATCATTAGGAGAATGATGTGATGGACAAGACCCAATCCTAAGCATAGCACTAGATCGTGTAGTTCGTTTGCTAGAGATTTTCCAAATGTCAAGTATCATTTCCTTAGACCATGAGATTGTGCAACTCCCGGATACCATAGGAGTGCTTTGGGTGTGCCAAACGTCACAACGTAACTGGGTGGCTATAAAGGTGCACTACGGGTATCTCCGAAAGTGTCTGTTGGATTGGCACGAATCGAGACTGGGATTTGTCACTCCGTATGACGGAGAGGTATCTCTGGGCCCACTCGGTAATGCATCATCATAATGAGCTCAAAGTGACCAAGTGTTTGGTCACGGGATCATGCATTACGGTACGAGTAAAGTGACTTTCCGGTAACGAGATTGAACAAGGTATTGGGATACCGACGATCGAATCTCGGGCAAGTAACGTACCGATTGACAAAGGGAATTGTATACGGGATTGATTGAATCCTCGACATTGTGGTTCATCCGATGAGATCATCGTGGAACATGTGGGAGCCAACATGGGTATCCAGATCCCGTTGTTGGTTATTGACCGGAGAGTCATCTCGGTCATGTCTGCATGTCTCCCGAACCCGTAGGGTCTACACACTTAAGGTTCAGTGACGCTAGGGTTGTAGAGATATTAGTATGCGGAAATCTGAAAGTTGTTCGGAGTCCCGGATGAGATCCCGGACATCACAAGGAGTTCCGGAATGGTCCGGAGGTGAAGAATTATATATAGGAAGTCCAGTTTCGGCCACCGGGAAAGTTTCGGGGGTCACCGGTATTATACCGGGACCACCAAAAGGGTCCCGCGGGGTTCACCGGGTGGGGCCACCTATCCCGGAGGGCCCCATGGGCTGAAGTGGGGGGGAACCAGCCCCTGGTGGGCTGGTGCGCCCCCTTGGGCCTCCCCCTGCGCCTAGGGTTGGAAACCCTGGGGGTGGATGGCGCCCCACTTGGCTTGGGGGGCAAGCCACCCCCTTGGCCGCCGCCCCCCTGCATCTCCCAGGGCCGGCGCCCCCCCAGGGGCCCTATATAAAGAGGGGGGAGGGAGGGCAGCCGCACCCAAGCCCCTGGCGCCTCCCTCTCCCTCCCGTGACACCTCTCTCTCTCGCTGAGCTTGGCGAAGCCCTGCCGAGATCCCCGCTACTTCCACCACCACGCCGTCGTGCTGCTGGATCTCCATCAACCTCTCCTTCCCCCTTGCTGGATCAAGAAGGAGGAGACATCTTCCCAACCGTACGTGTGTTGAACGCGGAGGTGCCGTCCGTTCGGCGCTCGGTCATCGGTGATTTGGATCACGACGAGTACGACTCCATCAACCCCGTTCACTTGAACGCTTCCGCTCGCGATCTACAAGGGTATGTAGATGCACTCCTCTCTCTCGTTTCTAGATGACTCCATAGATTGATCTTGGTGATGCGTAGAAAATTTTAAATTTCTGCTACGATCCCCAACATCCTGCACCCCCATGGAGCGGCTACCTTGAAGCCGGCGTCGCGGGCGACATCTCCACAGCGGCTCTCCCCCAGTGCGAGGCCCCTTCGGCGGCGGCGTCCATACCAGCCGGATCTGCTGCTGCTGCTCCGGCTCTCGCTCGCTCGCGCTGCTGCTGCTGCTGCTCCGGCTCTCGCTCGATCGCTCGCTCGCCCAGCTGCTGCTGCTGCTGCTCTCCCCCTCGCTCGTGCTGCTGCTCTGCTCCGATTAAGCCACACTTCAGTCTACTGAATCGACTTTTGGGTCAGTCGATTTTCAGGGGTTGGGGGGCTCGCCGGAGTTAAGGAAGAACCACCCGTAGCGGGGACGGGGGCTCGCCGGAGAGGTACCCCACTATCTATCTTAGGGTTCAGGGTGGGGGCGGGGGGCCTAGAGGGCTGGCCGGGGCGGCGGTGGCGAGTTGTTTCAGGGCGGCGAGGCGGCGCTGGGGCCGGCGGTTCGGCTGGTGGTGGCTGGCGGCTCAGGGGGATGCAGGTTGAAGATGAACTGCAGGCCCTCCCTAAACTACATGTCAAGTGCCTCTCTGCTATCATTGCGTTCAGTTTCGACAGTAGCATTCAGATTCCACAGTAAATTTCAGTTTCGACAGTTAAGTTCAGAGTCAACAGTTTTTACCTCATCTGTTGTAGTCAGGTGGTTTTTGGTGATGTTAATTTTACATCCATTTTACATCATCTATTGGAGATGCTATTAGAATCCCACTTGAGATTGACGATGTCTGTCTTGTGCTGCTTCAGCCTTGACGTCTTACGGCTCACCGGAGCTGCTCCAACGACAAAATGATCCATCACAACAGAGCAGTGCCCTGGACGCCGTCTACAGATTCCTCAGATCTCCCTCCACACCTCCGACAGCCACCTCTGCCTCAACTGCTTCAGAGACCAACCCAATGATGCTGAGGTCGACACGGCTACGGCAAAGAGGTTGTACACTTGTTCCATCACTTATTACTATACATTCACGTCGATCCATTAGGGCTATTTTGGTTCAACAGAAAAAAGTCGATCCACTGGTTGTTACCATCACTCTAAATTTCAGCATGCTCTCCTTACATAATCTCACCATATTTTTTTCGTATGCATGTCAGATATTGTACACAGTCATGCTGAACATGTAGAGAAAAAGAGAAGAGTTTTGCGCGGCAATACAATGTCATGCAGACATCGCTCCATGGTGGGTTCAATGGCAAACCCTCCCCACCCCTCTCCAGATTGTAATCCAGAGGAAGATATCTGTTCTGAGGCGGATTCAGACGCCGCTGACCACTCCTATTTACCCCCCAAGGTGTTTGCTCTACCTTGGCATGATGATGTTAGTCATATCATGCATATGTTGCCTTGCAGTGCCTATTTTGGACATCATATATGTCATCTGCTTAGTTTAGACATGTTCTGTAATGCCACCTGTTTAGTTTCTATATCATATATGGGAATTATGCAGTCTCATGTCTTTTAGCCACCCATAATATATGTGAAATGTGCAATGCCATCCTGTTTAACCAGGCATCATATATTTGAATGATATCTTGCCCATCCTTTTCTTCATTACATTTCCATTTATCGACAATGTTTGTACATTAAACTACTCTTCCTGTGAATCAGCCATTTGGGTGGGAGATGGAAAAATCTGGAGTGAAAACAAGGCCTTCAGAGCAGACAGTGCTACCTGTCGAAGCAGATCTCTTGTTGGGTCCCGATAGCTCCTCGGAGATGGATTCAGAGACAGATGACCAGTCATATTCCCCCACTGAGGTATATGCTCTAACTTGGCACGGTTATACTGCTCATATCATGCATATGGTGTCTTGCATTGCATAGTTTAGACATCATATACACAATATTCAACACCATGTTCTTAGTTCAGACATCATATCGAATGCCCTCTGTTTAGCATATAAATCACATATGTGAATTAAATGATGCGATCCTGATTACTTAGAAAATATGTAGGTGAATTATGTCATGCGATCATGTTTGGTTATTCATCATATCTTTGAATTATGTTATGCTATGCTATCCAGTTTAGATAGACATCATATATGTGAAATTATGTCATGCTATCTGTTTTAGTTAAACAATATACATGTCAACTATTTCATGCCCTTTTTTTCCACACTATCTATTGCATCTGTCTCTCATACAATGTATGTACATTCAACTATGTTTCATGTTTATCAGCCATTTGAATTGGAGTAGGTGATGCCAGTATCTAGCGGACTAAAAACACGGTCTTCAAATAAAAAAGTGCTACCTCTTGGTGGAGATAGCACGCCGGTTGTACATGCACAAGAACCAGCCCTACCACACATAACCCAAACTCTTGCAGATTGTACCCCTACTGCGATGGACAGAGAACCAGCTTCACCCAATCTAACCCCAACCCCAGCCGATAGTAACCCAGTTCCTGTTAACACAGCACCATCTCCACCACAGAGCTCACAAACAAGAGCAGTTAGTAAGGCAGCTCCAGTGCCCAAAGGGCCAGTACTATCACGGCGAACTCCAACTCCACCAGTTAGTACGCCTATTCCTGTGGAGGAAGCACAACCAGCTAGTCGTAGTTTAGCATCTATCGCATTTGATGTTGTTAAATCGTATGTGCGTATCTTCCCATCTTGGAAATATTATACTGAAGATGAAGGAAAATGCCAGTTGCAGGTGTTTGTCCAGGAGTTATGTGTAAGTAATGTTATTCATGGCAATTACTTTGCTTCGTCCCATACATCCTACCTCCATGATGGTTATAATACAACAAATTTTCCCATTTTTCTCTATAGAGAAGGACCGATTTGTAAACTCAGGATGAGGTAACCTGTGCTAATACCTCTGCTATCTTCAAGAATGCTTGGTGGCAGTATCGGAATTACCTGAAGAAAACGTACTTCACCGGCAAAGAAACTCATCAAATTCCCTTGCGTTCTCCTGAGACACATTTACTGGACGATGACTGGGAACGCCTTGTTCTGTACTGGTCCCGAACCAAGAATGTGGTAAGGTCTATGAGCTCATTTTCTATTTTTTAGTATTATATTCTTGCGTCTTACTGTACTCTGTTCATGTAGAACAAGTGCCTAAACCTGAAGAACAACTGTTCTAATTTAAGATTCCATTGCTATCATAGTTCAAAAAAGCGCTAGGCGTTAATTGTGTGTTTTGCCACCGCCTTGCGCTTTACTGACCAAAGCGCATGCTTATGCGCAGTTATGCACAGATTATGCGTAGTTATGTGCAATGCGTTTTGCCAACGCCTAGAGCCTAGGCGCGCTTAAGCGCTCGCTTAGGCGCGCCTTTTTTAACTATGATTGCTTTGCTCTTGTATCACTGTATTTACTCATACAAACTTATTTTTAAATTGAAGGATCCAATCGAAACTCCAATGGCACAGCAGGTATGTTCACGCATGTTTCTTTAACAGGTTTGCTCTTATCAATAGCTCTGTTGATTTTAATTTCAATTGTGTATACAGTTGACTTTCATATCATGCACATTACTAGCATCACAACAGAGCCAATAGTGTTGTTGTACATGTAGACCCGTGGTACCCATCTGAAATCTTGTTGTGCCGTGTAGTTTCCCACGCTTTGTATTCTTTCACTGCTTCTTTGTCTTGAACTGATATGATTTGAACCGTGTCTCTATTTGATTTGGCAAGACAATGCAGTGACCATAGGACATAGATATATGTTTGTTTGATGCTTTTATTATGTACTAGTACTTGGCAATAGAAGACTTGGTAGTTTAATCCTGTCCACCTTACTAATGAACTGGTTCACCGAAATGAGTTTCATATACTAGTACATGCTAAACTTGTTATGTGTCTGCTTGTTTCTTCTTTTAGAATGCTGACAGAATATTGGGGAAGAGTGCCTTATTAAGCAATGGTAAAGGAAGTAATGTAGATAAGGTTCAGGATAGTGACACATCCTTGTTGGTCTCCAACAAAGCTGATAAAACAGCTAAGGAAGACTATCTTGAAGACAGCGAGACAACCCCAAAGTCCTGTCTTGGTTTAGTGTTCGAGTTACTGGCCACTACCGCTTGCACAAGCTATTCAAACTCACTGTCTGAATCAGTTCGGTTTCTTGAGTCTCAACTACAAGCTGAAAGACATCGATCAGCTGTGCTGTGACAAGAAGCGGAAGGACTGCGGAAGTCCCTGGAGCATTCAGATGCATACTTTCTGGTGCAACAGCAAGCGTTAGAGGATTTTAGCGTCAAACAGGACAAAGCTAATCAGCTTGCTAAGCTTATTGCCAACATGGTGGATACCCAGGATAACGTTTCTTGAGCTCTTCTGAAGTTGTTTCAGTTATGCTCTTGTTTTGCTGCCGCGTTTATTTGCACTGGTGGCCAATTTTGACGGCCAGTGTATGTAATGTGCTGCTTTGTTCCCTATATTTGCACTGGTGGCGAACTTTGATGCCCAGTGGATGTAATATGTGTAATAGCGGTAATAGGCTAGCGTTAATTGCTTGCTTATTTATTTCCTTATTGTCTTGTTTAGTTGTTTGCTTGTAGTCACTGCAGTTCTTTTTTTTTCTAGTGGCCACAATAGCCTATTTTTGGTAACTAGGCCAAAATAATCGTGGCAACACATGGACTGTTGTAACCATGGGCCTCCTGCAGGCCGTATGATCCATGGGCCTTCGTCCGGTCGTAGGATCCATCGGCCTTCTATACGGGCCTTAGGGTCCATGGGCCTTCTACAGGCCGTAGGGTCCATGGGCCCTCTACGGGCCGTACGATCCATGGGCCTTCTACGGGCCGTACTATCCATGGGCCTCATACAGGCCGTAGGATCCATGGACCTTCTACGGGGCGTATCATCATTTCGCCAATCATGGGCCGTACTATTCGTGGACCATAACGGGCCGTTAATAGGCCGTATTTGATAACTCTATGAAAACAGCCCAACGGGTTTTTTTTACATGAAAACGGCTCAACGTATTAACGGTCCGCAAACGGGCCGACTGTAACGACGGGCTGAATTTGGCCCACAAGCAGAAAATGACAGTAACGGGCCGTATGTAACCGAATGCTGCAAATGAGCCCAAGAATCAATGGGCCCTGAGAAGGCTGAAAGATAACTTGGGCTGGAAACTGCCCAATGGAATAACGGGCCGTTAATGGGTATAAAAAGATACACTCTTCATTACGGGCCAGTTTCACCACGGGCCGTTAATGGGCCAAGAGTTACAAAGGTCCTCATATGGGCCGAAAGAAGTCATGGGCCACACATGGGCCGGAAGTTAAAACGGTCTGAATCATATTGGACGGCCCAGATGACGCTACTGGACCTAATTCGGATAGGGCGTAACTGGCCTTGGGTTAGCGGGCTGTAAATGGGCTATATGCGAACAGGCCGTTAACAGGCTTTTCGTGGGCCGACCCGCCACCTTTTGACCAAGTCAAACGGGCCGGCCTTTTCACAAGAATAGGCCTCTGTTGGGCCATGCCACGTGTCGCCGTATCATAGGCGCCTTCGGTCCAATGAGCGGATGACATCTGTCCCAACGGTGAGCCGACACGTGTTTCCTTCAGCCAATGATGATTTTACACGTGGAAAATCCCCATTGGTCGGGGCTGTTAACGGGTTATCGGATCCAAAACCCGACCCGATAGCTTAATGGTGTTCCGTTACGGTGGATGCCACGTGTCGGTCACCCTTGACGAAAGCACTTCTGTGACGCGCGATTTATCGTCATGGAAGTGGACACTTCCGTGATGATAATTTTGGTAATGTCATGGAACACTTCTACGACAGCACGTGTATGACTATCTTGATTCTGTCATAAATTTGTCATGGATGTACATGCATAACAAAAAACGCGACCTACTGTGACAAATACGTATCATCACGGAAGTGTATTTTTTTGTAGTGTACGCTGTTTCTCATCAAGGAACGGGAGGAGAATGCTAGTGATTTTTAACAAAAAATATGTCTCTTTGAACAACTCATAGGTGTTAAACAAACTTTCACAAAAGTGAGGCTTATTGCTTTACAGATTTTGTTAAAAAACTTTAAATATCCAGGCATTCCTATTAGTAGTGTTAGGATCTTATATAAAGATTGGAAACCTATTGAGGATGGCATAAAGAAGAAACTTCAATTTTGACAAGGGAAGCTACTTCTCATTTGAGGTAGGCTGACCTTGCTCCTCTCTTAGTAAGAAACCTATCTACATGCTATCTTTTTATGGATTAACTAAAGGGTTGTAAACCTTGAGTTTATGAAACATATCCCTTCTTGGAAAATGGTCATAGAAAATGGGATTTGTCGAGAATTGCTCTTTAAGAAATATCTCAAAAAGCAGACTGTGTCACAAGCCAACAGTTTTTATCGCAAGTCCCAATTTTGAAATGCCTTAATGGACATCTGTTCAATACCTTTTGTAGAAAAGAAGTCCATGATGATAAGTCTACTAAAATCTAGGAGGATCTTTGGATTGGAGATCAATCCTTGGCTACTAGGTTTAGTAGATTATATGCACTTACTTTCTCCGTGAACACTATGGTTGATAAGGTAATCATGAGTGCTTGTCAGTGTTTGAGTTTTAGAAGAGCTATGTGGGGTGTTTTCCTAGAAATATGAGTTTCTTTGAAGGATCTTGTGTCAGATTTCTCCCTCTGAGAAGGCAAAGATATACTCATTTATATGCCTAACCCAACTAAAGATTTATTGTTATATCCTTGTATCAACAACATTATTCACACTTGCCCTTTGATGGTTGTCGTTTCCTTTGGAAGGTTGAGATCTCACCCATGATTATTGTTTTCTCATGGCTGGTTCTTAAGCATCTGAACTAGAGATACCCTACTAAATTGTGGGTGGGTTGGAGAAAATAGTTCCAGGATGAATCTAGTGACCATCTATTTTTCGGGTGTTCAGTAGCTAGGTTCATCTGGGGGATTGTATAATGCACTTTTAAAGTTGCATCAACCCATGCTAGCTTGGGTCAGTGCTTGGCAATGATCTAAAGTTTTTCTAGAAACAGAAGGAAGCCAATTGCTGTGGGGATAGCTAATGTTATATGGGCTATCCAGAAGACACAACAAAACGTGGTTTCAGAAAGAGTGCCCGAATGATATTGCTACTAGTGTCATTCATTGAATATGTCGGCATATTGATGATTGTTCCGGCTTGCAGAAGGAAAATGTGCCGGCGGCTCTCTGGCGAGGAGCCAGAAGACTCACGGCGGTGGTGGCTGGGGTGTTTGACCAGGCGAAAGGATGGGCACCACTTGGGCATCGTGTTGTTGGATGATTGTTGTACCCGGTGGTGCATCGGCTTGCTCGCGTTTGGTCGTGACTCTGAAGTTTCGTTTTGCATGCCCTGTTTTCTGTAGTGTTCTGCGTAGGCAATCTGAGTGTGCCATTTTGCTGAGTGATGAACCTCCGAGGCTCCGACTATGTCAGAGATGCTGCAATGTTAGCCATGATGTTGCACTCTATTGTTTATTCACTTTACTTTCTGTCTCCATGTTTCGATGTAGTACTAAACTCAGTTTCTTTAATGGAGTTGTTTCAAAAAAGTACTCTCTCCGTTTCAAATTACTCGTCGCAGAAATTGATGTATCTAGAACTAAAATGTATCTAGATACATCCATATTTGCGACAAGTAATTTGGAACGGAGGGAGTAAAAAAGAAGACTTTGTAAGAACTTTTAAAAATCATTTAGCACTGTAGACACGGAAGAGTTGCGTGGAGCCCAAATTGGCACTCATGTCGATCAACTTACACCGTACCAAACACTCAACCAGTCTCGTTTTTCTGTATCCAAATGAGTATCATACATATTCACATCACAAAGGATTTAGCTTAGCTAGCTTGTTTCATCGTCAGTGGCATAACAGATTCATAATAATGATGCTCCGTGCACCGGTGATAGAACACCGCGGCGGCCACAGTGGAGTAGAGCTGCACGCCGGCGGACGGGAGAAGATATCCATGGACGACACCGAAGACGCCGCTCTGCAAACAGTAGACGGCAAACGCGTACACCGGGTAGATGACAACCGGCAGGAGGCTCGCCACGAGCACCATCACGGCGGCCTCCTTCCTCATCGCCCTCGCGGCCATGAGCCGCCACGCCCGCCGGAGAGCAGCGCGCGTTCCGCCTTCGCCGTAACCTTCATCTGCCGCCGACGCGGCGATCGCCACTTGGAAGACCGCGGCGAGGAAGATGTGCGAGAGGAGGACGAGGAGGAGGAGGAACAGCACGTAGCCTGACACAAAAGATGCCACGGCGGCGGCCCTGCCCGACCCGGCAGCAGCACCGCTCGTCCACCAGCACCAGGACGCGAGGGACGCCGCGAGGAGGGCCGCGGACGACGCGAGCTGGAGGACGGCGACGACGGCGGCGGTGGCCAAGGTGCCGCGGATCCTGCCCGCGGCGACGAGCTCGGCCAGCGAGCACGGGCGCCGGTCGCCGGCGCACGTCGCGGAGGCGGCGAGCGCGACGGCGACCCGCGTGGCGATCTGGCTGGCGAGGTACGCGAGGTAGAGGAGGAGCAGCTTCGTGGCGTGTCCCCGGATCTCCTCGTCGCTTTCCGCCGCGTAGAAGTCGTAGCCCTCGTCCTCCCTGGCCAGCACGCCGACGTGGACGAGGACGGCGGCGGCGAGGGGGTGGGCGTAGAGGAGGGCGACGGAGAGGGAGACGAAGGTGTGGGCGTAGACGAGCGCGAAGGCGGACGCGAAGATCTGGCCGTTGCGCGTGGGGAGGATCAGGGAGTCCGCGACGAAGCTGGTGCGTGGAGACGACGAACCTGCGTTGCTTGCTGCCGTGGCGGCCATGGAGGAATTGATGGATGGATGGGTGGATCAGTTAGCTATGCGAGACTGGCTGGAGCTTGACCGCTAAGCTTAACGTGCAGCAGTAGCTTGTGAAGCACAGCGATGAGCGGATTTGCATCGTAGTCACGGCGGGCATCCGAAGAAAATTCTCGGTGGACGACCTGGACTTTTCGGAGTCGTCGGTCAGTAATAAATGTGACATATATCGTCAGATTTGCCACTTTACAATTTTCTTAACGGAATTGCTAAATTTCAGTCGACCGCCGATAGATGTTATAATCGTGAGATCTTAAATGAAGATTTGTCCATAAAAAGTTTAATTTTATTTGTATTTCATTTTAATTGTTGTGTCACTTAACTAAGCCTTAGTTAAATCTCATTCAACTGAGATTTAGCTATACCTTTTTTTTCTCTATAAATGACTGATACAATGTCTAGCAGCACAACACACCCACCATGACTACAGCTACACACAAACCCCCTTATCGGTCTCAAGCCATGAATGATAAAGAGGTAGGACACAGAAGCCAAGGCTGCGTCTCAATCAATGTTGAAGCATGAACAAAACTACATGCCTGACTGACTCAACACATACTCTGCCCTTGGCGCGTAGGAGAACAACGGGTGGACAACAATTGTGCCTCTCCGAAAGAGAAAAAAACTCATTTTTCTCTTCCGCAAGAGGCACTGATTTGCTTCTTCGTGGAGGCACAAATTTTCATTCGCGAGAGACAGAGCTGTGCCTCTTAGAAAGGAAAAAGTGCATTTTTTTTGCCAGAGGCATGAATTTGCTTCTCGTGGAGGCACAAGTTTGTTTCTACATGAGGCACAACTGTATCTCATGGAGAAGGAAAAAAACACGGGTTTTTTCTTCTGCGAGAGGCACGTATTTGCTTCACGCCATGGCACATATTTGCTCCCGCCAGAGGGACAGTGCCTCTCGAAAGGGGAAAAAATGGAGAAAAGTCGTGCTTCTGCCTTGGATTTTCTTTACCCATTTTTCGAGATTTTTTTTGTCGAAACCTACTAACATGGGATCTAATTACTAGGACCTTGACGTGAAAAGTCCATAGGTGAAAACTTCTCACGATTTGAATGCAAGAGATAAAATATTTTGAATAAACAAACCTAGAAGAAAAGGAAAACTCCAAATGTGTCACTCGTCGTAATTTGGGAAGGTGGGAGTGACCTTTGTGAGGGGTACCCATTCGTTACTGATTTTGCTCCTTCGGTGTCCTCTGAACCTTTGTCCTCGCGCTATAACAACTGGGCCAGCCCGTTTACGACTGTTTATTTTCGTTTGTTGTACTTTGTTCGAGTTTGCTAGTTTTCGTTCGTGGTTTTCTCGGCCTTTTGGTGTGGGTTTGTTCTTCGGGTTTCACTGTTGGTTTCTATTTTTGTTGTACTTTTCGGTTTTTTATTTATTCACCGGCTTTCTTGTTTTTTTCTAATGTTTTTGTTCTTTTCCACTTGGTTTTTTTCCTTTTCACTGTTTTTGTCGGTTTTTTCTCTTTGTTTTTTGTTTTTTCACTCCTTTTGTATTTATTTTATTTTCTTAGGTTTCTTTCTTATTTCTCGTCAGTTCTTCATTTGTCTTTGGTTTTGATTTGTTTCCTCATATATTTTCACGTTCTTTTTTGTATTTTCTGTTTTTAGGTGTTTATTTCCTCCGTTTGGTTTGCACTGCTTTTCTTCAACACATGTCTGTATTTTTCATACACTCTTGTACATTTTACTTATAGATCAGGAACAATTTTCATACATGCTTAATATTTTTCGAATACATGATTAACATGCAAAATATAATAGCTACTTTTCTAATTCACATTGTATATTTTTGGTATATGCCAGGAACATTTTTTAATAATCTTAAAGATTTTTGAATATATAATTAACATTTGTTACACACGACAATATTTATTAAAAATTATGTTTTTCATTTTTTTTAATATGCTTTCTAAATTTTTTCCATACATAACGATTTTTTTTACACTTTTAACATTTTTTAAATAAATGATTAACCATTTTTAATATTTGTGTTCGATGACTACATTTTCACACATTTTCTACATTTTCGGTATATATGAGGAACTTTCTTCATAAAAAATATATGATTAACAATTTTTTGATAAACGATCAATTTTTTTAATATTTATGTTTAAATTTTTAATTTTTAACACACTTCTACCTTTATTTTATAAATAAGGAACATTTTATACAAACATTGAATATTTTTAAAATAAATTAGTGACACTTTTCAAATGCTTGATTAACTTTTTTAATGCATGGTCACAATTTTTCCTATATATATTTAACATTTTAAAAATTCTTTACTAACATTTTCCAAATACAATATAACGTTTTTAATAGACGGCCAATATTTTTTTACATATTAAATATTTTTCAAATGTTTGGTTAATATTTTTCCTATAGTTGTTTAACATTTTTCTAATACATGGTCATGATTTTGTCTATACACATTTCACATATTTCAAAAGCTTGATTAATATTTTTCAAATACTTAATTTAATAAATTCAAATGCTTGATTAACAGTTTTTTTAAATACATAATAAACTTTTTTCAGAAACATTGTATATTTTTTTGTATAGATGAGAAACATCTTCTCTATTCAAATTTAATTTTTTTTCAAATGCTTGGTTTACATTTTCTAAAATGTTTTATCAATTTTTATGTAATACATTTATGTAGAATACTTGGAACTATAAAGTAAAGTAAAAAAAAGAATGCAAATATTAACTTCAAAAAACTAACTTTTTTTAGAAACTCGCCACTTTTTTAATCAAGAATGTTCATAGGTACCCGCAGTGGATCATGGGGGTTACCTAGCCACACATGTCTACCTAAACTCAGATTACAAGCAAATTTGGCGAGATTGTGAGCCTTGAAGTTATGGTACCGTGGCTCATGAACAAACGAGCAAAAAGCAAAACTGCCACTATGATTCATTATTTCATGTACTATGGCCACATGAGAACCTCCCGTTCCCTTGTTTATATCATTCACCACTCCCAGGCAATCGGACGCCACCTTCAATCTCTGCACTAGTAGATCATCCGCCAGTGCCAACGCTTCCCTGCATGCATATGTTTCCAACATAGTTGGGTCAGTGACCCCACGGTAAAGCATAGCTGAGGATCCAAGATACGTACCCATATGATCACGGCACACAGCTGCTACAACACCACCGCGTATATTGCATGCCACGACGCCATCTACATTGATCTTCACCTCGCCCTCCGCCGAGGCCAACCAGCGCTGGGCAGAATTCTGTCGGATCCCCGGTCCATCTTTCTGGCGCAACACAGGTTTTGGAACCTGATCCAACTCTGTTATGTAATGATTCAAAAAATTAACTGAGGTGGCCTCCTGCGTGTCTGGGCCAGCCCATCTCGCGCATGCCTTCGCGTGAGACTTCACTACTTTCTCTTTTATTTATTTATTTTTGCTTTTGTTTATACTTCCAAATATTTCCACGAGAGCCCCATTTCTATTTTTTAGATGTTTCAAACAAGTGATTTTACACTTTTATCCTTCCTGTCTTTCCAGGGTAACCTCCACCCATATTGTTTGCTTTCGTGGGGTTTTGCTGTGCTTTGGATGTTGATGAAATAGATCCCATATCTAATATATGTACACTCCAATGGGAAGTGGGATGAAAAACACATAGTAGCAGATTGCCTGCCTACCACGTCTTGTAGGAGACCCAAACCTCGCATACGGGTGGACCGAGTCGGGTGAGTAGGCTGGATTGCTAAGTTCTACCTCCTGCCTTTTGACCCTTTTAAGAAAAAAAATCAGATGGAGGAACGCATCAACTCTAGTGCCTATCATGGCCCGAGAGGCGGAGGAGGCTTCTGGATGGGCCGTTCAAACTAAAATATGTTCACCCCAAAAAAAACTAAAATATGTATTTCAGTTAAAGCTGAACACGAACACGAACAAGATCTGACTGATCTCTGGTTCTCCACGTTTATCATACTCACGTTCCAAGAATTTTAATATTTAAAAACTTGGGGCGATCGCACGAAGAACAAGAGATAGATAAATATTGTATTTTCTTTTGTCGGATACGAAACATTTGTTAGTTTTTTGAAAAACTTTCAATCTATTCATCTAATCATGTTAATACAGCGAACACCGGAAATAATAAAAATTACATCCAGATCCTAGACCACCTAGCGACGACTACAAGCACCAAAGCGAGCCGCTGTCATCACCCACTAGTAGAAAAAGGGCCTTTAGTCCCGGTTGGTAACACCAACCGGGCCTAAAGGAAATTTTATGATTTTTTTTGAATTTTTTTTATTTTCAAATTTCTGAATTTTTTTAACCTCTAATCTCTAATTACCCCTCATCATTCCAAATCATCTAACTTCCCGAACGGTCACCCATCCTCTCACTACTCCAGCCTGAGCACGCTTAACTTTCGGGTTCTATTCTCCCTCGTTTCCAAGTCTGCACTTATTGTTTTCCTAACAATAGTAAGATATCAATCCTATTAACCCTCAGGAATTTAGCTTGAGCATGAAGTCACACATTTCACTGTTTGAGTTTGAAACTATTGTTCTAAAAAACAATAATTATTTAGTAACACTAATATTTCTTGAATAAGTAGTTTGACCACGGTTTGACCACAGTTTGACCAGATTTGACCAAAATTCAAAAAACTGAAATAATTATTTAGTAACACTAATATTTCTTGAATAATTAGTTGACCATTGTTTGACCACAGTTTGACCAGATTTGACCAAAATTCAAAAAAACTGAAATAATTATTTAGTAACACTAATATTCTTGAATAATCATTTAGTAACACTAATACTTCTTGAATAAGTAGTTTGACCAGATTTAACAAAAATTCAAAAAACAAACAGAAATTTGAGCATAACTTTTTTTTTCGTGCTGAACATTTTGATATATTATACATTTTTTCTGACATCGTATGCAAAAGTTATAGCCGTTTTACATTTTCCCTACACTTTTTGCAAAACATGTCCAAATTTAAGTTTTAAAATTTTCATAACTAGTACATGTAGTAACATAACTACATCTGGAAGGATTTTAATTTTTGAAGTTTTTATCATTTTCTTTTGCTTTTTATAAAACTGAAAAGGCGATCCACGGGCGGGGGGGGGGGGGGTGTTTGAAAATGGGACCTTTAGTACCGGTTCGTGCCATGAACCGGTACTAATGCCTCAAACCCCATTAGTACCGGTTGGTGGCTCGAACCGGGACTAAAGGTCTAACCTTTAGTACCGGTTGGTGCCACGAACCGGTACTAATGGGCATCGCACCCTTTAGTCCCGGTTCGTGGCACCAACCGGGACTAAATGTCCCATTTAAACCGGGAATAATGCCTGTACGATGCCCTAGCCGCTCGAACCGGGACTAATGCTCACATTAGTCTCGGTCCGTAGTGCAACCGGGATTAATGCTCTTTTCTGGCTGAACCAAAGCCCTGTTTTCTACTAGTGGCCCCTCCTTTGCCGTAGCCGGGCAAAGCTTGTTGTAATAGGCAGTCGAAAAGTCGTCGTGCTAAGGGCCCATAGGACGAGCGCACTGGAACAGCAACTGCCGCCGTTGAAGAGTAGCGTAGATCGGAAGGATCTGACCTGAAGACACACGAACATAGATGAACTACGATAAGATCCGAGCAAATCCACCAAGGACAGATCCACCGGAGACACACCTCCATACGCCCACCAACGATGCTAGACGCACCATCGAGAGGGAGGCTAGGCGGATAGAACCTTATTTCATCTTCGGAGAGCCGCCCCCGTCTCATCTTTCTCAGCAGGACACAAACCCTAACAAAACTCGAAGAAATTCTTCAATGTTGTTCACGACAGGATGGTCTCAAACTCCTCGATGTTAGTAGTACTCAACTTACTGTTTCTTTGCTGACCATTCTTGGACTATTATTTACTATCTTCGTCCGGGTTTATTAGTCTCTTTCTATTTTGGGTAAAATTCCGACCTTTGATTTAATTCCAAAAAATAAGGTATATATTACAAAAATAGTATCATTGAAAACCTCTTTTGAATATGAATCTAGCTAACAGTACAATTTTATGACATACAATTTATATATCTTTTTAGTCAAATCGACGATCAAAATTAGGCACGAAATAAGAAGGGAGCAATAAACCCAGAAAAAGGTAATACTGGGTTGTCAACTTGACACTATATATATGATCAGAGTGGTTGATCAAGTCTGGAATAGCCGGATTTATTTACTGGGTTGTCAACTTGGCACTATATATTCCCCGGATAGGCATAGTGGGGGCATACATAGGCATAATGGTCAGAGTGGTTGCATCTTGCAGACATATGATATGCTTGTTGCCTAACACTATTATTTACTGAACTGATGCCCTGGCTGCAGCGCCAGATTCCAAATCGGCATGCGCGCTCCTTGTTATCAAAGGCACATACGATCTTGACCGAAATGAGTCGATCTAGAGCACCATTACTCTTTCATTTCTTGTCCGTATGAGGTAGCCACGTGACGCAGTAGGTTGCCACTCGCTCCCTCACGCGTCAGCCGTGACTGAATAACAATGCCGGGGGGAAAGGCTATCACATTCATGCTACGGAAGGAAAATGGATAATTTAAGTAAGTACAGTGTTAGCTGAACAGCTATACCACAATGGCTACTCCCTCCGATCCAAGTCGCGGTTTTGAACTAAGATTGAGTGAAACTTTTTGGAGTTTCAATCACTATTTGTGCCCCGTCGATAAGATTCAATCACACAATTAAAACAATAACCGCAAAACCATAAGTGCAATTGTATCAAAATAAAGTGTAGTTGCAGGTTTCTCGTATTCAGATACACATCCACGGTTACTCTTTCACAATATGGGACGGTGGCAATTTCTTTAGAAACAGATGCAATTTCCGACAAAATTAAGGACTTGCTGTAAAAATTGCCATGTTCGCTTCGAGAAATTGTCATGCACTGCACAATATAATTGCCGTGAAAATGTTCATTTTGCCATCCTCTCCCAGTGAACTTTCATTGAATAACATTACCCAAATGTATAACTATTTATTTCTTCCTCTTCTCCATGTCGAAGAAGAGATGCAGAGGAACAAGGCCCCTTCTCTAGTCTAGTGCCTTCTCAATCAAAAAGGAAAAAAAATAGGTAAGCCTTCTCAAACTAGTATAAGTGCATGTGATAGAGTAGTAGTACAATACAGACAGAAAAGTAGTATACACTACAGAAGTCGAAGCCAACAAGAAAAGTGAGATAATGAAGCTCATCTGCGACTTCCCGTCGCCAAAGTCCCTGCCGGACAAGTACGTGTTGCCGCCGGAGAAACGCCCTTGCAACCACGAGCTACAAGGCGACCTCTCAGTCGCTCTCCCCGTCATCGACCTCCAAGGAGCTCTTGGAGATGGCCGGCGACAGGTCATTGGCGAGATAATGGAGGCCGGCAAGGAGTTTGGCTTCTTCCAGGCACGTTGCCTTGTTCGCTTCATTGCCATGCATGTAATTTGCATTCCTGAATCCTGACCAGTTCTTGCATTGCATGCATGGGGTGTTGCAGGCGGTGAACCACGGTGTGGGGGAAGACGTGATCCAGGGCTTCCGGGAAGCGGCGGCAGAGTTCTTCAGGATGCCGGCGGAGGCAAAACTCAAGCACTACTCCAACGAGCACAACAAGCATTGCCGGGTCTTCTCCGGCTCCGTCACGTCCCACACTGACACCAACGACATCCGCTACTGGCGCGACTGTCTCAAGCTCCGGTGCTACCCGGTCGACAAGCTGATGCACCATTGGCCATCACAGCCAGAAACATTTCGGTAAGAGTACATTCGTGTTGATATTCCTCTTATTCTCACACCTAGCTATAGCGACATTGTTCATGGGTTGCAACCCGGCCACGCAGGGAGCGTCTTGCCAAGTACGCCGTGGCAGTGCAAGAGCTGGCACAAAGGCTCCTGCGACTCATCGCGGAGGGGCTCGGCTTGGACAGTCGATTCTTCGAGGGCGACCTCACCGGCGGGGAGACGATGATGAACGTGAACTACTACCCGCGATGCCCCGACCCGAGCCTCACGCTGGGCATCCGGCCGCATTCGGACCGCTACATCCTCACGGTCCTGTCACAGGGCGACGTCAGTGGTTTACAGGTGAAGCACAAGGGACGCTGGATCGGTGTCCAACCCATGCACAACGCGTTTGTTGTCAACTTTGGGCTTCAGCTGGAGGTGAGGTCGCATCGCATCACACCACCTATCCTGTGGAAGAAGAGAGTAGTAGTATATGGTAGCTAATTCTACATGTTTTTATGTAGATGGTGACCGACGGGGTGCTCACAAGCGTGGAGCACCGGGTGGTGACCAACTCGGCCAAGGCGAGGATGTCGGTGGCAACGCTTATCAGGCCGAATATGGGCTCCAGGATTGGTCCGGCGCCGGTGATGGTGAATGGAGAGACCAACCATCGTCCTAAGTATAGGGACTTCACGGGGAGCGAGCTCATCGAGGCGTATGAGGCCACTGCGGGAAATAGGGAGGCCCTGCTTGAAATGTTCAGGATCCATCACGCCAAGTAGCTAGACCCAACGCCAAACACACACACACACACACACACACACACATCCTTCGACCATTGTCTTCTTAAGTTCACAGTGCCGATAGTCCGTAGTTTATTACCCCAACAATAAATGATTGTTAAATCGTGTATGCTGACCGACATGTGCAGTCGGTGGTTTTGATTTTCGATATTGTTGTTATATTTTGCACTGCAATAAGGAACAGAGTAATTGGAGCTCTAAGGACCGACATGTAGCTTTGTTGTCTCAAAATTAACTAATTTGTGAAATATATGGTACAAACTTCAGTGGTACATGATAGTTTCTCTTATGTGAAATAAACCTCAACAAGTTCAGTATGCTACACTGGATCCTTCAGTGGCAAGGCTGCACTGGAGGAGAAAGGGGTGCATACATTTTTGCATTATTGTGTTTGATTAGAGTCACTGCGTGTCTGCGTCTGATTTTGAGGGATATCGTATCCCAACTTGCGCCACTGTCCTCCGTTCAGCCTTCCACGTCTGGTCTGAGCGCCTGCTATTAGGCCGCATCCCGGTGCCCGCCGGACGGCATCGACCCGACCGTCGGAGCCGTGGCGGTCACGCGAGAGGAGTTTGGCATGGGAGATTGTGCTGAGGTGCAGTGCCTGCCTGTACTTGCCAGAAACTGTGTGCACAAGGAATGCAGTAAGAGTCACATGGATCTCGTAAACACGTTTAAGCAGATGACATATAACATATGCAGAGTAGTGCACTGAAGCAGGGTCACATGGATCTTGCCAACAAAAAGGAGATCAAAGATCAGATAAGCATTTGCCACAGACGAAATTGACCACTTCGGCCACAGCTTGGTCCAGGGCCTTCGTAGCAGCAGTCAAGTTTTGAAGAAACTCCTCTGCCCTTGGCTTCTCTCCATCGACAATTTCAGTCACAGCTTTGACAAAGATTGCAGGTGTTGAAAACATATCAGCAACATGTGCCACCGCCGCTCCCTAGTATACAAACAGAAAAAAGAAACAGCTTGAGGTCTACAAAATACAAGACTACATTCTTATTTCTTATTCCTTAGCATGTAAAAACAAAAATGCAATGAAGTAGTGGGTACACAGGAACAGAGTTGTCTGCTCCACACCGAATGCAAATGTGCACAAACAAGTCTTACTCTTGGTCTATTTAACTGAGAGTCAAGTACCGACGAACAAAGGAACTAAAATGCACCAGCGAACAACTGCTTTTCTAAAAGCAGCTATCCACAATTACTCCTACAGGCTACAGTACATGATGTATTCTTCCAAAATCCCAGGAGATGAGTCTAGGGTCACAGATCTCCATTTGCATACTATTTTGCTTTCACCGTAAATAGAATGATTTGAGTAGAAGTAAACAAACCTCCATATCCTTTAATGTAGCACCATTACTCAGTATTTCTAACACATCGTGCGGAGACATATCTCGAGAATCGCCGGTTGAAAGCTTCCCAACCTGAAACAGGGGAGGTGCGAGCTCATTTAACAAATGGAACTGAGTAAAAGGAAATAGCATGAAATGCAAATATCTTTAAGGCTTCAAGCACAGCCTAGAAAATTGATATTATTCCAGCAGTTCGGCGGCAATTAGGAAACCCTATGGCTTACCTTCAAATTGAGTTCACAAATGTCTTCCGGGCTCCATTTCCGTACAGGCCTAAGACCTAGATAAAAATGAAGAGCATATAGTAATATGAGTCAAGTTTGAACAAAGAACAGAAGACAAACAATGTATAAATAATATACAAACAAAAAGGATGATCTAACTGACGATAAGCATGAGCGAGTAATGCACGCTGCAACTCTATAAGCAATCAGAATAATGGATTGAATTGTATTATTCGTTTGGTAAAACAAGTTAAATGTTAAGTGTTGATGTCCACGTGTATGTGCCAAGTATTAAGAAAATCCAAGGATCGGCGTAATACTACTGTATAAGAATGGGCGCTACTCAAGAATACATAGACATTGCCGCTTAACACATGGACTACGTTTTGAATTTGGTTGTTCTGTTGCATCTTTGGTGCGGTCATTGCTCCAAACTAACTTTCATGTAATTTGGCTCTGACATCCAGGCCTCGGCCTGTTTTGAAATATTTAAGGTAGAGATTGCTAGTACAACACATAGACTAGAAATGTTAGATAATACTCACAGGAATCGGTATTCTTCTATCATGGAACACAACGTCTGATTTCAAGAAGACATCTCCAACGCCTGCTCCTTTGGCCTAAAACACAATACGGCAAAGATCAGAAAAACTCTGGTACACGGACTGTTACGTTCGTACTAGCATCAAACATTTAATATTGTCGAAAACTACCTTGAAGCCACTACCAGTACCAGCATTGATAATAAGGTCTGGCTTCAAGAACTGTATAGAAGCGTGTGTCACAAGAGCTGCTGATAATGTACCGACACTGTCAACTCCTGAAAGAAGTAAGAAATGAATTTAGTCGCGGGGAGTTATCTCAGAACAAAATCGCACCTGTGCTTCAGAGAAATTGGCCATTCAAACTGATCTACTCTGATGTACTTCCTTGTGAGGTATGACTTACCGAGAGCGGGATCTTTTCCAGGCCATACAAGGTCAATGTGGAGGCCTTTGTAGTTGCCACAGTATCTCGCCCATGGGGCGCCTTTTGGAAATCTGCCGGGTGCGCGTTACAAAAGGATTCGAATTCAGAGTCGTCGAACAGAAGGGCGGCTAGGAAGGGCGGCTAGGAAGACTTACATGGATTCGCCGGTGGGCACCTCGAGGAGCTGGAACCGGTGGACGAGTGGGAGCATCTCTGCCTGCATGGCTGCCCCCAAAAGGCCAAAACCAAACAACTGGATGAGCTAGCTAAACCACCACTATCAGAGGGAGGAGCCGAGAGGAGATCATGGGGATACCTATGACGATGAGGACCTTCGACACCGCACCTGCTCCGGGTTCGGCGGCAGCCGACTGGTTGCGGGAGGGCAGGGCCTGGCGGCGAGCGAGCTCGAGACGGACGGCACGGATGTACGCAAAGTACTTCCTTCCGCCGTCAGGGAGGTGGCCGGCGAGGACGCCGACCCCGTCCTGTAGACGCCGCAACTTCTCCCGCAGAGCAAGATCCGAAAGCTGGTGCAGCGCGCTGTGCCTATCCTCCACCGCACCCTCGACCCCCGCCTCGCCGGCCAAGGGTATCGCACTCACCGGAGCGCGGTGCGGTTTGCTGCCTCCATAGTGGGCGGAGCGACAGAGATTGATGAAAGAGGAGGAGGGCGGGGCCTGGAAAACCTTCCGGCGTCGAGCGATCTCGTGGTCGATGTCACGGCACAACTGATGGATCTTCTCGCCGCCGTCGTGGAGGCCGCTGTAGACGCCCCTGTCGAGCCCATTCTGTATGCGCTGCAACCTCTCCCGCAGCTGCAGGTCCGAGAACTCGGCAAAGCGAACGTCACCCGCGTCCTCGCCGGCGGTGGCTGGTTCCGCGGGACCCGAGGCCATCGCATTCAACGGGGGCGCCGCGCGGCGGCAGGTGTAGGGTTTGCTGTACTTTGAAACCCTCGGCCCGTATGGCCCTCGACTGATTGCGAAAATGCCGCTCCTTCCCAACATTTCAAATTCTTCATATCGCTCCTTCCTAATATTTCAAATTCTGCATAGAAACTTCCGTTACTTAAAAACTGCAGTCGAAATACAACAAAGGGGATTGTGCATGATGATATGTTGATTGGTTGGCGGAGGTTGTACAATATTAGCGACAGTTCATATTTTGTCCCTCTGGCTTTTTCTCCGCTCAGTGATGCACGACTACTTTCTGCTTCGTTGGAAACTATTGAGGTAAGGCCTCCTGAAATCTATCTTGTTAGCATGACTACCTTCTGCTTCGTTGGAAACTATTGAGGTAAGGCCTCCTGGAATCTGTCTTGTTGGATCTACAAGGGTTTTCTAGTCGTCTTCATTTTTGGGAGGATAATTTGATCCTCGGTTCCATGTAGCTGGCTTAAACCGTATCAAGCCTTTCCGAAAGGCTGAATCCATCAGGGTTTTATTTCTTGCGTCAACCTGAGACAATGTCTTAGGGTGAAGGTATTTATTACCGAGCAACTCATATCAAACACCCCCAAGCACTTGTTCTTAAGTTCGAGATCACTGCCCTTAGTTCTTGCTAGTCATTGGGCCTACACAGAATGTCCCACTTAGCTAAAGCGGCACTTACGTTGATGTTCACCGCTTTACAGGAAAAATCTAGACATGTAATAATCCAATCTTGTCCAGAAACCTTGGCTATTTCAAAGAATGAAAACATGAACATTGGTAGGCTAGTAACCATAAATTTATGAGGACTAAATTCCCTCCATAAGACGTAAATATTTCCTTCCAATAGTTGAGCTTCTTTTCGAACACGTCCTGAATACACTCTCATTCTTTGTTAGTAAGCTTACGGAAGTGAATCGCTATCCCAAGATACCGGAATGGAAGTTTACCAACCTCACAACCTAAAAGTTGTTTATAATGGTCTTCTTCCTCCCCGGTGCATCCAAAGTAAAAGAATTCACTTTTCAGGAAGTTTATTTTAAGTCTTGATAGGTGCTCGAAGAGACAAAGGATAAATTTCATATTAACGAACTTGTCCGAGTTGCGTTCCATGCAAATGATAGTATCATCAACATACTGGAGAATGGACACACCACCTTCCACTAAATGTGGAAGGAGGCCACCAACCTCGGCACCCTCCCTGTCCAGTGCCATGAGAATCACTAGCATATAGGCAACAACCCCCCTCCCCATCGCAACCCCTCATGTGTTTTTGGAAATAATAACCTATGTCATCGTATACTTTCACCCCAACACTGCCATTCGAAACAAAAGGTCTCTATCTACTTTCTCCAGTTAGGATCAAAACCTTTCTCGCGAAGAACTTGTTCCACATAAAGACATTTGTGTTTATCATGACTTTCTCATAATTCACTTTAAATATAACTTTGTTAAATTTCCTTGAATTAAACTCATGAATAGAGTCATGAGGACAACGACACCCCTCCTGAGTGTGTCGCTAAGGAATGGAAGTCCTCTTTGTCAGATGAACCGCAATGTGTGCAATCATGGCCAACCTATTCGTACCCACCTTGGTAAAAAAATCTAATGTTGAGTAGATAGATTGGTTGGAATTTCTCATCCTCATTGCATCCCGAAAACGTGAGAGGCCCGACGTTAAGCTTAAACAAAGTAAAATCATCTTTGAATAAGTCTTGAAACATCGATATTAGGTCTCATTTGATGACCCCCCCCCCCCCCAACGTCTCTCATAAAAATCATGTTTTTATTGCTCTTCATTTAAGAGATGGCATCATATACCTCTTTTTTCCTAAAAAAAGGTGTCATCAGAAAGAGTTGAGGAATGTCAACATGGTCTCCTCATCCATCGATACAGGGAGTCAAACAACTCCTTATGATGATTCGACATGTATGATTTAAGAAGATCCTGATTCACGATGGTCCTGTCATCTTGTTCTATTTGGACAACTTTTTTCAGTGCTTCCCATTTGCAATCAAATGGAAGAACTTCATAATATTATCCTATTCCCTAACATGTCTAACTTTAACACATTAGGCCCAATTTATCTCTTCCTCAAATATTGGCTTAGCTAAGCTCTCTCCATCCTCTCTTTTGGCAATGCATTCCATCAAGTTTAGGGAGGTCGATTCTACTTTAATATCCCGCACATAATTGAGCGGTAATAGGTTACCCTTTTGTTTTCTATACACATGATTCACACTCTTAGCCCATTTCCACATGAACTGTCTAAGATGATAAATTATAAATTGCCACCTCTCAACATAAGTGGTGACACGTGTCTTCTTCGATCATTAACAACCACCAAGTCAATGAAACCTTCTCTCTCAACCACAATGACTTGAAAGAGACTGATTTATTCCCCACTTGAGTGGCAAAGAGGAACATGGTCGGTGATGCTCCATTGTAATTTCCGAACCATCACAAGTGGGAAACCTTTCTTCGCACTCGATTCATAGATATCTCTTCTTGTACATGGCCTACATGTATTGTGTGATTTATCTTTAACAGTGAATTTGATTAACAATATGTTATAAAAATTTATATCATTGGAGACTTGTTTGAATAGAATCAGATGATAGTATAATTTTGTGAAAAATAACCAACTCTGGTTAAAATTAACGGTCAAACTTATGTTTCGAAAGACTTGTGTGCCACGTGTCGAAGGGCGGAAGCAATATAAGTAGGGGCCTGCTCGGAGTCGCTCCGCTCCCAGAGTAGCGGTAGCCGCGGTTGAAAATCATGGAGCAGGCAAATAGATACTCCGCGGATCCTTGTATTTTAGAGAGCTGGCGGATTGCCGAACAGGTAGTATTAATGAGTGAGGTGTGCCTTTTTTTGCGATCAAATCAGAGAGCTTTATTGCATGAATGTGTTTCCTGGACAATCAGCCAAACGGCTGGTTACCAGAAAAGGGGAAGTCTTGTCGAGCCAACTTTCGGTCACACACAGAGTGCAAGCTCGCTTTGCACAAAGATGTGCCAGTAAGTTAGTCGACCGGTTTACATGTTGAATATCAAATAACGAAAAATTATGAACTAGCTCTCCTATTTCTTCTAAGATAGGTGCCACAATTGAATGGGAATTGTGACGAGTGTTCAAGAGTGTCACCAACTCCAGGCAGTCCACCTCCATGATCACATGCGAAAAACCTTGAAGTGTTGCAAACCGAGCTCCTTCTCGAAGTGACAAGGCTTGGATGATCAGTGGGTCTGAGATACCCACATATGGCTTGCTCCAGGCTCCCAAAAACGCCGAGGAGGAGCGTGCTACACCGCCTGCCCCGCCCTTTCTGTCGGCAAAATTTAGGGCCCCGTCAGTAGTGATCTTGATGACTCCTGATTCTGGTGGCCTCCAGCCATACCCTGGTAGAACCATAGGAAGGTTCCGAGGGAGATCAAGGAGCGCCAGCGCCTCCTTGGTATTCCTGAGAGCCGAAGCCGGATCTCTTCCTTCTTCTCCATGCTTGATACGATTGTGAGAATGCCATATTGTCCACATGATGGTGATTATCTTAGCGCGATCTTCCTCTGCAAATCGGTTATCAAATAGAATATCTTGAGCCCAGGAAACCGGGTGTAGACGCGGTAGTCTTATGCCGAACCAGCCCCAAGCTTCGTCCCAAAATCGTTGTGCGTGAGAGCCTGAATGAGAGCATGCATGAGGTCTTCTTTTCTTGCTAAACAAACATTGCATCGGTCCACAACAGCAATATGCCGTTGTTTGAGAGTGCACTCATCTGGAAGGATCTTCTAAGTACTCTCCACCAGAATACGCGTAGTTCTGGGATAACTTTGAGTTTCCACAAAGCATTCCACAACTGTTTTTCATCTCCTAAGGTGCCAGTATCCGTCCCTTCTCCTAGAGCTAGACGCTCGTTCTGAGTCATTAGAGCACGGTACGCCGATTTAACAGTGTAGTTGCCTGATCTCTCAAAGGCCCAAGCAAACGAATCATCTCCACCTCCTCGCCTAATGGGTATGTTTAAGATCGCCTCGGCGTCAGGTGTGATGAATGTTGATCTCACAAGATCATGCCACCATGACCAATTGTCCACATCAATCAGGTCCGAAACAAACTGGACATTGGTGTTCATTGGTTTGAAGATAGGGGACATAGAAATTGTTCCAGGGATCCATTTATCCGTCCAGGCATCGATGGATGTCCCATCACCAACTCTTTTTATTAGGCCAGCAGTCAAAGCTTCCCCGCCTGCTATAATTGCTCTCCAAGTTGCAGAAGCAGATTTTGGGATAGTTGCATGCATGAAATCCGTATCAGGGAAGTAACGTCCTTTCAAAACTCTCGCACATAGGGAATCTGGGTTCGTTAAGAACCTCCATCCGTGTTTCCCTAATAGTGCTAGATTAAACTGATGAGGTTCACGAAACCCATACCTCCTTTACACTTTGGTGTAGCAAGATTTTTCCATGACACCCAGTGCATAGCATTCTTGTCAAGAGAACTACTCCAGAAAAACTTGGCCATGGGATAAGTCAAACTCTTACACACTTTCTTGGTGAGCAAAAAGGTACTCATCGAGTACGTAGGAATTGCCTGTACCACTGACTTGAGTAGTGTTTCACGTCCTGCGCAAGCCAAGAGCTTCTCAGACCATCCCTGCATTTTACCACGAGCCCTCTCTCCGATGTGATCAAAAGTTCCACTAGTAATACGTCCAACAGCAGTAGGAAGGCCCAAGTATCTCTCGCTGAAAGCCCCTACTGCAATATTCAGAATAGCTTTCAACTGTTGTCGCAACTGAGCTGGTGTGTTTGAACTGAAGTATATTAAACTCTTATCCCGATTCACACACTGCCCCGACGCTTCTCCATAAATACGAAGAATCTCATTCAGCCTTACAGCACTTTGGGATGTTGCACTGATGAATATGAGGCTATCATTGCAAATAAAAGGTGTGAAACCCAAGGTGATCTATAGCTGACTCTAATTCCTCTGTCTATATATCCACCATTATAGTACTTAAGAAGATAGGAGAAACCCTCAGCACAAATTAAAAACAGATATGGCGAAACCGGTTCACCTTGTCTGAATCCACGGGAGGGAGTAAAATAGGGTAGCAATTCTCCATTAACACGAACGGAGAACCGTACTGAAGATACACACTTCATGATAAGTTGAACAAAGACCATGCTAAAACCTAGCCGAATTAGAATAGCCTCCAGAAAATGCCATTCAACTATGTCGTAGGCTTTCATCATGTTTAACTTGACAGCACAAGCATAAATTTTCCCTTTTTTGCGCCTTCTCATTGTGTGCACACTTTCATATGCTACTAAGACATTGTCAGTAATCAGGCGCCCAGGGACAAAGGCACTTTGCTCTTCACTGATAATCAGACCCATCATTAATCTCATCAGATTAGTGATGCATTATGCATCAGAGCTATAGGTCTATATTGAGAGATCGACTGGGGGTGTCGTACCTTCGGAATCAACTGTGATGGACGTGTCATTCAGACCTGATGGTAACTCGCCCCCATTCAAAAAATCCAGCACTACCCGGGTGATATCAATACAAACTAGACTCCAATGTCGTTGGTAAAAACCGGCAGTGAATCCGTCTACTCCTGGCGCCTTTGAAGGGGCCATTTGAAAGAGCGCCGAGCGCACTTCTGCTACTGTATATGGCTTCGTCAGATCAGCATTCATTTGCATAGATACCTTGACTGGCACATGGTTAAGCAAGTCGGTAGCATCTGCAAAACCCTGAGACTCATAAAGGTTTTGATAAAACTGTTGAACCTCACTCTTGTCCTCGGCTTCACTAGCACATACAGAACCATCTGGCCGACGTAGCCCTTGAATTCGGTTCATTCTTTTCCGTTGTGCTGCTTGCACTTGGAAGTAGGATGTGTTACGGTCACCCTCACGTAGCCAAGGTACTCGCGAGCGTTGCCGCAGCTCAGGGTGGACACGGTCCGAGCCGGCGTTTGGACCGGCCGCCGGCGGTCCGGTCCGGACCGGACCGAGCAACATCGCGGTCCTGCTTTCAGGGACCGGACCGGCAATGGCCGAGCTCGGGCGGGACCGAGAGGACCGTGAGGACCTGCCAAGACATGGGCAGGGCGCGCTTTGGAGCTCCGGCGACGGCTCATCGGAGAGATATCTTGCTAGAGGAAGCGCAGCTCATCGAAAAGATGTCTGGGTGCTTGAGAAGAATTAGAGGAAGCTACATGACCAAGACGAACACCAGAGGGAGCTCATCAGCGACGAATCTGACAAGACAGCCGGTGGACAGAGATGAAAGGAACGATGGCTGATGCGGCTATGTAGGACATCCCTCGTCGATTTCTTTGACGGAGATGATAGATCCCACGACGGAGGAACTCCTAGACATGATGGTTCGTCGCCGGAAGGCTGGCGGCCTTGGTGTTATGCGGTGGTGCTCTGCTTGTGCGTTGGACGGCGGCGGCCGCGGCACAGGTGCGTGGCCCTGTCACGCCTTGGCCGCCACGCACTCGCCAAGCCCCCGCCAAGCCCCCGACATGCCCCCGGCAAGCCCCTAGCCACGCCCCCGCCCCGCTCTGGCCATGGCCCCGCAATGTCGTGCTTCTTCGGTCCGCTCGGTTGGCCCGAGCTTTAACCGGACCGGACCGGTCGATTTTCGGTCTTGTTTTGAGGGACCGGACCGGCCGATTTTTTTGTCGGGCCAGGACCGAGCCAGCCCGGACCGAGCGGGCCACGAGCCGGTCCAAAAGACCGCTCGTGCCGTCCACCCTGAGCCGCAGCCATATTTCCTCCTGGTGGAGAGCTTCTCGTAATTGACAGACAATAGCTCGTTCTTCCTCCGTCGGTCCGCGGCCGACCGAGCGGCAACGAAGCTTGTCTAACCGAGGTGTGCCTTTTCTTTCTGAGATAAAAGTGAGGTGTATCTAACGGTGTACGATTTCCAACGGAAGAAAAATACACATATATATTCAGTGGAGCTTTTATGTGTGTGGGTGTTAAATGAACCTGCTGTTGACTGGTTGACCTGTGCGCCGGCAGCCAATTCCCCAGATCAATTGACATCCTCCGCCTGAGCACGAGGGGAGATGGCTCCCCGCCGCCGCAGCCCCTCTCCGCCGCCTGCCTCTCTCCCAGACGACGACGACATGCTCCGGGAGATTCTCCTCCGCCTCCCCCCGCGGCCTTCCTCCCTCCCCCGGGCCTCCCTCGTCTGCAAGCGTTGGCGCAGCCTCGCCGCCGATCCCCAATTCCGACGCCGCTTCCGCGACCACCACGGCAAGCCCCCTTTCCTTGGCTTCTTTCTCGAGGACTATCCGTCCTCTCCGTTTGTTCCAATACTGGATCGACCAGATCGCATCCCCGGCGCTCGCTTCTCCATGACTCTCAACAAGGGCAACCGCATCGTCGACTGCCGTCACGGACTCGTCCTTTTCATCCGCCGTCGCCCGCGGCGCCGCCTACTTGTGTGGGACCCCGTCGCCCGCGACCAGCGCCGGCTCATCGTCCCACCAGAGCTGGACAACGACCAGATGCTCATGTTCAACGGGGCCGTGCTTCGCCCTGCCAGCGGCCAAGGCCATTTCCAGGTGGCCCTGATAGCCCATGCCAGACTTAGTAATCATACAAGAGTTTTCGCATGCCTTTACTCACCGGAGACCGGGATATGGAGCAAAATCAATTCACTGCAGCTGCAATCGTATATGGCCATGCCAGAACCCAGTACTTTGATTGGGAATTCCTTTTGCTGGTTACTTAAGGTGCCACCTGACCTTCAAGATGTCATACTTGAGTTTGATCTGGATAGGCAGAGCCTAACTGTGACAGAGCTGCCACCACAAGTAAAAGCTCGCCCTTTCAAGTTAAGGATTGTGCCGACCGAAGATGGTGGGCTTGGCATCATCCATCTCTCAACATTTCAGGGCCAATTATGGAAGAGAGAGCCTGGTTCTGTATGGGTGCACGACGGAGCTATTGAATTCGAGGAGCTCAGATCAGCTTGTAAGGGAGACCGATACCCCCTCATTGTGGGGTTTTCCGAGGACAGTAATGCAATCCTTGTACAGACGAATTCTGGTGTTTTCATGGTCTATCTCCGGTCCATGGAGTTTAAGAAAATTTCCAATATGGGGGACTTCCATCTCCATTATCCATTTGCATGCTTCTATCCTGGAGGTAATAGCCAGCCTTTATACAATTCAACTCGCAGTATTATAAGATAAATTTATTCTTAGTACTAATTAGTTGCTGAAATGCCTATCATATCCTTGAGTGTTACGCTGATGATTGAAGTTCAAATCACATCAATTTTCCTTTTGCTGCTTGACCAATTCTTTGAAAGAAAATAGTACTTATGTCACTGTTCTACGCTGTTGGTCATATGTATAAATTGTGTTTCAAATGTAGTCTTATGTGCCTATCTGAAGTATATATCTTTTCATTTCAGCACCAGATGCATAACAGTTGGAAATTGACCCAATAGCTATTGTCGGTTGTGGAAGAGCCCTGCTGTGATTAGCTAGTTCAGATGTACAAGTGGAAAATAATAAATAGGCCGAACCTATTGTGTTTCTAGTCAGGTTTTTATTTTTGGCATGTCTTGATTTCTTTTTGCTTAGTCTGACAAGGAATTGAGTTCACTAAATATAATTTCTGGAAAGTCTCTTCATCTTTTCTCCCCTGTGAATTGTGTTATGGTAATATTCAGTACTGGGGTGTGGTTCTCTTGACAATGTGACACATAACAGCTAAACATGCTAGCTGGGACTGAACCAGTTGAATGTGTAACTCCATTGCCACTTTTTGAAGCTAAAAGCTAGTTACACTTCATTTGGAAGTTGAAACCAATCAAATAAATTGAAGTTCTATTATGTTTTGTTGAATGTCTTCTTGAAGTGAGGGGTCGCCACATGACACGATTATGATTGAAATCCCAATGACTCCCACACACACAAAAAACACGGCATGCTTGTCACACGAATGCAGGAATGTATAAAAGGTTATTTCCCTCTCGTTGAACATAACAGGAGGGTTGTGTAGCTGGTTATAGATGGAATGGCCACTAATGGCGCACCAGACATGTGGTGCGCCATTGCTATATAGCAATGGCGCACCAGACAAACGGTGTGCCATTAGTAACAAATTTTTTTTTGCCAGACATACTAATGGCGCACCAGCAACATAGTGCGCCACTAAAATATTTTTTTGTTTTTTACTTTTCTGCAAAACTACTAATGGCGCACCGGGTGCAGTGCGCCATTACTAGTTTAAGCTAGTAATGGCGCACTGCTCCCCGTGCGCCATTAGAGTTTTTTTGCAAAACTACTAATGGCGCACTACCAGCAGGTGCGCCATTAGTAACCAGGGTTACTAATGGCGCATTTTGTGGTGGTGCGCCATTAGTAACCTGGGACGAGCTAGATATTTTGGACAGCCACACCTACCCACTCACTTTCCCCACTTCATTCTCTCCTCCCTCCTCCAAGCTTGTCTCGGCTGCCTCCTCCTCCTCACCTCATTTGCATCATAAATTCATCCAAATTACGTGGTTAAAGCCCCTTTTTTTGATAGGTAAGTAAGGGGGAAGCTATCTTTATGTTGTTCTCCCTCCAACAACGTGCACATGCACTTTTTATGTCCTAGCTAGATCTATGTATGTTTGTGGTGTTGCATATGTTTGTGGTGTTGCATATATGTTTGTGTTTGCAGGTACCGGTATTTGAAATGCGATAGTTGCCAATATTTTGCCGGAATGTTGATTCATTTCCGTTTCGGCGAGAATTTTGGCACTATGCATTCTTTTTGGTCCTATTTTTAGGGAAAGTCATGCCAAATTTCTTCTTGGTTCTAAAATATCGTTTTGCTCTACCCCGCAGTTGACCATGGTCCGCACGATGACCGAAGGCATCGTGAATAGGTTTTTGAGCTCTGCGAAGGCCGAGATGCTTGAAAAGAACGAGACGGAGATAAGATGTCCGTGTCGAAGATGCAAGCTGAAGAGCCTTATTGCGGACCCGGATTCCGGGCAGGTGCGGGACCACCTGCTCTTGCGTGGTTTCATGGATGGCTATCGGTGGCAAGGTGATGAAGATGACTATGAAGTCGTCCATGGGGGTCGGGCAAGAAATGAGGATGGGCAGCAAGACAACCACCGCGGCTCGGGCGGGCGAGAAGACGAAGAATCTCCAGGACATGATCACGACGGTGATGCTGTACACAGTCATCATGTAGAAGATGCCGGACATGATGATGAGGAAGATGCGGGAGCAGACGAAGGGCATGATCATGAAGATGAAGATGCCGGCGGAGCAGACGACGATGGACCATCGATGGGCTGGGTGCAGGACCCTCATATTCAAGAGCTGCTTCTCAAGCAGACGGATAACGCAAGAGCTGCCGCCCGAGAGAAAGCCAAGCTGGATCAACTGGAGATAGACGCGGTTACTCCATTGTATGAAGGATGCAGGCCCGAGGATACCCGCCTGAAAGTAACGCTCATGGCTCTGGAGATGAAGGTAAAGCACAAAATGACCGACGCATGCTTCGACGAGAACATGTCATTCTGGCACGAACGTCTTCCCAAGGGGAACAAGTGCCCGACCAGTTTCGAGGAGGCGAAGAAAATCGTGTGTCCTCTGGATTTACCGCACGTGAAATACCATCTGTGCATGAACAATTGCATCATTTATCGGGACGAGCACACGGAGTCTACCATATGTCCGGTGTGCGGCGTCACTCGATACAAGAAGAGGAAGAAAGCTCCTCGAAAAGTGGTGTGGTACTTTCCGATCACTCCTCGTCTGCAGCGGTATTTCGCGGACCCTAAGGTAGCAAAGCTCCTACGTTGGCACGCGGATAGGGAGGAGAAGAAGCGAGAAGATGACGCAAATGATCCGGAGATAAATAAAAAAGACAAGATGCTGAGTCACCCTAAGGATGGGAGCCAGTGGCAAGCGTTGAAGTTCGAACACCCAGAATTTAACGATCCAAGGAACATCGTGCTGGGCGCGAGCACCGATGGAGTCAATCCGTTTGGCAGCCAGAGAAGCACACATAGCACCTGGCCTGTGTTTGTGTGGATGTACAACCTTCCCCCCTGGTTGTGCATGAAGAGGAAGTACATTCACATGAGTATGCTAATTGAAGGGCCGAAACAACCAGGGAACGACATCAATCTGTATCTGGGGCTGCTGGAAGAGGAGCTAGACACGCTGTGGAAAACGCCAGCCAATACGTGGGACGCCGCAGAGAAAGAATATTTGGCCTATGCAACTTTTTCGACGTCATCTCTCGGAAGTCGGTTGGCGTGAGGCAACTCAGAAGGCTACAGGAAGAGATCGTGGTGATACTATGCGAGCTTGAGATGTACTTCCCTCCCGCATTCTTCGACGTTATGGTGCATCTGCTGGTCCATATCGTGGAGGATATCATCCAACTCGGGCCGACGTTCCTGCACAGCATGATGCCGTTCGAAAGGATGAATGGTGTCATCAAAGGATACGTTCGCAACATGTCACGTCCAGAGGGAAGCATAGCCAGGGGCTTTCTGACCGAAGAGTGCATCTCCTACTGCACGAATTATCTAGGCATCGAGAACCCCGTTGGTCTGCCCGTCAACAGGCACCTCGGCAGGCTCGCTGGATGGGGTCACCGTGAGGGTCGCCGCGAAATGCATGTCGACTTCGATGGTCGACTCGCCGACTTTGAAAGAGCAAACCTAGTCGCGCTACAACACATAGACGTGGTCGATCCTTGGGTGGTAGAGCACAAAACGTTTATTGAGAAGACGTACAATGACCGAGGCCAACAGAGGACAGACGGAGATATAATCAAAGAGCACAACTCATGTTTCACGCGTTGGTTCAAGCAGAAGCTTCTGTCGTACCCTTTACATGAGGATTCTTCCGCGGAAGAACAACTCATATTCGCCTTGTCACAGGGCGCCGAGCACAACCTGATGACGTATGAGGCGTATGATATCAACGGCTACACATTCTACACCGAGGACAAGGACATGAAGAGCGATGGTTATCAGAACTCCGGGGTAACGATGGAATCCTACACCGGTAACGACAAGGATAGATACTACGGAAGGGTCGAGGAGATCTGGGAGCTGAGCTACGCTGGAGAGAAGGTCCCGATGTTCCGTGTCAGATGGGCCAAGAGCGTCATACAAGAAGACCGGTATTTCACCACCATGGTTATACCCGAAGCCAAATCCAAGACCGCAGGCGCGAACGTCACCGCGAAAAATGAGCCATGGGTACTGGCTTCCCAAGTGGACCAATGCTTCTTCATTACCGACCCATCAAAGCCCAGTCGTGTTGTCGTGAGGAGAGGCAAAAGGAAGATCATCGGAATGGATGGAGTCGCCAATGAGCAAGACTTCGACAAGTACGGCGACCCGAAGATGGAACATGACGACGACGATGAAGTATTAGCATACACCACAAGAAGAAGCAGGACCACCCTACCTAAAGGATGTCCGTTCAAGAGAAGAACTCCATTTACGAAAAATAAGGGCAAGAAGATTGTGAACAGATAGCTAGCTAAGATCGATTGTATTTAAATTGTAGCCTTCATTTCTCGATTGTATTTCATGGGCACTTTTTGAACTCATGAATGTTTTTAAATTTCATGGACACTCGATTGTATTTCTCGATTGTAGCCGACCCCCCGCATCCTCCCCCGCTCCACCGGCCGCCGCCGCCGACCCCCGGCCCGCACCCTCCCCCACTCCACCGTCGCCGACGACCCACCGCACCCTCCCCCGCTCCACCAGCCGTCGCCGACGACCCCCCGCACCCTCCCCGGCCCGCTCCACCGTCACAAATGAATGCAACTAAATTTGCAAAAAAAAAGCATAAAAAATTATTACTGTTATGATTTAAACAAGTTTGAACATATTTAAACACAAATAAATATCAAACAGCATTTTAAATGCATAAAAATAAAAATTGGGGAGCCTGGGAATCGAACCCAGGACCTCCTAGTGTGTGTGTTGCGTGCTGACCAGTCGGGCTAGTGGGCGTGTTCTGATGGAGATAGGGTTAGGTGGGATATAACCTGACCAGTCGGGCTAGTAAGTAAAACCAAATTCTAATGGCGCACCAGGGGGAGGTGCGCCATTAGAGTTGACGTACTTATGGCGCACCAGGGGGAGGTGCGCCATTAGAATAGACATACTTGTTCCCCTCGCACTGTCGCCTCCCTCGATCCCTCCCCTCGCTCGCCAGATCCCCCACTCCTCGACCCCAACCGTACGCCGCCACCCCCTTGCTCCGCCCCCTCCGTCCGCCGCGCCTGCACGCCGTCCGCCGCTGTGCTCTTGCGCTGCCTCAACGCCGCCGCCCCGACCCCCGCCGGACTCCACCCCCGCCCCAGCACGTACGTCCCCTCCCTCCCTTCCCCCATCCCCCTAGCTTCTCCTCCTCCTCCTCTCACCACCCGTGCCTTCTTCTGCTCGAAAGGTCAAGAAGGCGGCCAAGCACGCCGACGACATCACGGGCCCCTTCCTCCGGATCGCCGCCCGCAGCCTCCTCGACGCCAGCGTCCACCGTAGCACCACGACCGCGTCTGCGACCTCGTCTCTGCTCCGCCGCCGTCTACGACCTCGTCTGCGACCGCGTCCATCAAGGTGAGTTCTTCCATGGATCACTTCCAGGCCGTCGGTGCCATCCTGTTAATCAAGAGTGCTACTCCATCTAACTGTCATGAGGGATTATGGTGAATTTGCAATGCAATGCCAGTACTACACCTGACGATTTGCAATGCCAGTGTGAATTTGCAGTGCAAAAAAATTGCCAGGTCTACTCCATCAATTGTTGTTCAGTTAATTTGGCTTTACTGAAAATCTTACTGAAACTAAATTATATGCAGCAGTAGTAGTAGTATATTGTGCTTAGGGCATGAATCATATTGGGCTGCTGTTTCAGTTAAGAAGGCATCTTATATGCAGCAGTAGTAGTAGTATATTGTGTTTACTGAAAATCTTACTGAAAATTCAGTTAAGAAGCTTGAACAGCACCTTAACAATGAGGCACTACTAATTGGGCTGTTGTTTCCTCCCCAAAAGAAGGCATCTATGTGTTGCTTCTCAACCCTGGTGCCTTGCAGGTGAGATCACCTGCTTTACAGCTTTCTCTTGCTGCATAGGAAAGGTATTTTGCAGTGCTCAAGCAAAGTGAGGATAGTTTTTGCACAACAGCTGAATGTAACTGAATTTTTGAACACATGAATTGTAGATAGTTTCAGTTAACTAAGATTGGCAAAATATCTTGTTTCAAATATAGCCTATGCATGTGTTGTTTTCTGGTTATGGATATTGTATAGTACTGCATATCTTGTTTTTTTGTAATATAATGCTTACCAAAGGTTTCAATATTTTGCTGTTACCATTGTTCTTTGAGCATAATTCTTTTTCATTTCCTACTATCCTTATTCTAATTCTCTTAAATTTTGAAGCTGGAAATAAACTGCCAAAACTGAAAGAAATTGGAGTGTTGAAGATATGCTAGTGCTGAATTTTAGTAGTAGACTAAAATAAATTTTAGAATGACTGAATGTATGCAGCCTGCAGTAGTGTAGCTGTACCAAAATCACATATGCCCTAATGTATGCAGTCATGTTTTTATGCCATTCTGACTTGTCCACTGGGACTTCTCTCCTGTGATGTCTGTTTTGTTTCTGCAAAAACCCACTCAGTAGTGTGGGACTGTGGATCATTAGCAAGGAAACCCTGCTTTAGTTCAGACTTCAGAGATATTTGCCTTTGCTTCAATAGGTAGTTTGCTCACAGTCTAAGTTGAGCTGATTTTGTTGGGTGACCTATTAGATCTGGAATGGAAGCTCACATAAGTTGAGCTGCTTTTTGTCCATATGAAAGCAGAGGACCATATGGTCTGTGGCCTTTTCATCCATATGAAAGTAGAGGCACATTGTGGTGCTAGTTTGCTGGGTTTTGTCTCCGACCATCGTGTCGTGATGATTTTGCAGGTACCTCGAGAGACCTAGTGGGGTCGGGGATGATGACACCACTGATGGTGCCGCCGAGGATGCCACCACTAATGATGGCGGCGCACGCACAGATGGTAGCCAACCGAAGAGGCAACAGAAGGACCGGTGCCCGAACATGCTCGGCACCGTCAAGGAGGAATTTCCTGAAGTGAACTCCGACGGGCATCCAACGGCGCCCAAACATGTAGTCAAGGGGTACTCGGTTCAGCTCGGGTGCATTCTCCGGAGCACCGTCTCGATCAACACCGAGAACCTAAGGCATAAGGACCGAGGGAATTTGCGCTGCCTCCTCTTCACGAAGCTGCACGAACGATACAAGTTCCCCAATGAGTTTGCAAACACACGCCTCTCAGGGAATAAAATGAACAGTGCCGCCCTCACGAGGATGAGCACGGCCCTGTCTACATGGAGAAGCACGGTGAAGGCAATGATTGAAAAAGGTGATAGTTATGAGAAGATCAAGGCGAAATATCCTTTGATGAGCGAAGATGACTACAAGGAGTTCAAGATCAAGTGCGAGAGCAGCGCAACCTCCGAATCAAGTCAGTGGGGGAAAGAAATGCGGCAGTTGAACTTAGGGGTCCACCAACTCGGTCCCGGCGGTTATAGAGTGGCGGAGCCTATATGGGACAAGGAGGACGCGGAGCGTGCCGAGCAAGGCCTACCGCCCCGCTTCGAGAAATTAACTGACAAGCAGACCAGGAACTTTGTCAGGGCCCAGTACAAGGAGGACCCGGTAACAAAGGAGCTTACCACGGATCCGAAGACCAAGGCGCTTGAGAAAGTTCTGGTAAGGAATACACCCCCGCGTAATTAGCTACATATATGGTTGCATTCTAGTTAATGAAGCCAAATTTCTAAATGGTTCACATTCCTTCCGCGGGAGGCTGAAAGCAGTAGCGCGGGGTCATCTTAGAGCTCCCCTTTTGACACCCCTTTAAATAGGGCGTTGAACGTAATGAAAAACAAGGATAAGCTCAGTAAGCCGTCGTCAGCTGGTCGTGTGGCCGGCAAAGGCTTGTCCACAAAATGGTCGTCATACTATACCGCTGGTGGGCGAAAGGAGAAAAAGACCATCTTGGAAAGCCAGTCGCGCGAGGTTCAAGAACTCAAGGCACAAGTGGCGCGGATTCCGGAGATTGTCCAAGAGCAAGTGCAACAACAACTGGGAACGACGCTCACCGCCATTGTGCCTACCTTGATTCAGGGGCTGACGACGTGGATTGCGGGCGGCCAACAGGGGCCTCCCCCAGTTCCCAGCTTCACGGCCAGCAACTCGCACAACGCGCAGGCGGCGCCATTGGTGTCTCCGGCGGAGGCGGTATTCGTGTCTCCGGCGCCGGCACGGGCATTGGAGCTTAATGCACCTGGGTGTACGCCGGCCGGCACCTCGCAGCAAGCGGCCCCTCCGTCAGTTCCACGCGCACGCCCGCCGTTGGCGGTGCCTCGACATTAGCCGAGCTCGACGGCATCACGGTAACTAAGCCTCTCGGCCGATGACTTCATCTCCTTGCCTTTGACTGGGCATCCCTGACACCCTACATGTTTTCGTAGGGCGCCACCGATGTTCCTTGCACTCTCCTGCACTTCGTGGGCGGCGAGTTGGTCGATGTCGCCAAGGGCAGAATCGTTCAACCGGGCAACCGCGTGTTCCACGGTAATCCGATGCCACCCACCTTCTATAGGGTTGAACTGGTTCGGGTACTGCCAGGCTGCGACGAGTTGTTACCTCCGATTCGACCCGCTGGGGCCGACGAAGATGATGTGATGACCCTCAGCGCCTATGTAAGCTGGCCCCTGCTTTGGCCGAAGAGCCAGATTCGTTTGGGGGCGGGGGACACCACCCCACAGACAAGACAGCCAGTCGTGCCAGCGCCAAGCCATGGCAAGAACGCCGCAACGCTACCGGACCTGCCGGACATCCCTATGGCACAGGATCCGAACATGCATATGGCACAGGATTCGGACGACGACGACAACGACGACGGTACATTTACCAACGTCGATAAGTACTTTGCCGAGCATGGGTACGGTGACGAGTTCTGCGGGCCTCCTTCTCAAGAACCCAACCCTCAAAAAGACGACTGCGATCTAGCTGGTACGGCGGAGAAACCAAATTGCAACAGGCGTCGTCTGGCGTTCAGTTCTCAGGAGACGCCTCCAGCTGCCGCCTTCACCGATCCTCAGATAGCTGAGGTGCCAAATATTATCAGCCCCAACACGCTCAAGAAGGCGGTCTGTGAGCAGAACTCGATCCCATTACAGCAGATCAAGAAGAAGCGACGGAAACGAAAGACTAACAAGGGCGCCAGTGCGAGCCAACCGGCACCGAGTACGATCCGTGCTCAGGACGGACCACCTTCACCTAAGGATATCTCGAGGAGGGTGCATGTGGTGGGTAGGCCGATGCTACCGACAAATATGCTCAATGCTGCAACCGGTGCTATGCAGAGTCTGCATGACAGTGTTCTTTCTTTGGAGAAGCGGCGTCTCAGAGAGAATGATGTGGCATACCCGGTTTTCGTGGCCAAGGTGCCAGAGGGCAAGGGCTTTGTGGATAGCGCCGTCGGGGGTACGATCGTCCTGCGATTTGATGACATCTTTGCTATGCTTAACCTTCATCCGCTGCACTACACCTTCGTTCGGCTGTTTTCGCTGAGTATGGAGATGCGGATCATTAGAGACAAGACCCCGGACATTGTGATAGTCGACCCCTTCTACATGCGTGCCAAGATCTTGGGCAGCGCCGGGGACCGGCAAGTCGCGAGTTCACACCTCGAAGGCGTCATTCTGGCAAACCCAGATAAGGATAACTTCCTCGTGCCTTACTTTCCCGAGTAAGTCATCTCCTAACCGCCCCGTAACATATGTTTTCTTAGATTTCGATCGTTCTTTTTTTTCTAACATTCCGTGTTCTGTGCAGTGACACACATTGCACACTCATCCTCTTAAGCCCGAAATATTCCATGGCCACGTATCTCGACCCGGACCGTGACTCCAAGATAGACTACACAAATATCAAGAAAGTTCTTGATGATGCTCTCCCCGGCTACGCCGCATCTGGAGGCACCTTTAAGAGGCCAGTTCGTAGGTACGGCAGGCACGTGTTCACCCACAATACGTCGTTCCCCTGCGTCAAGCAGCCGCCTGGCGGTCAGAAGGATGCCTACTACGCCCTCCATCACATGCGGGCGATCGTGCGGGACCATAATCACCTTCTCCTACCAAATAATCTCAAAGATTGGGCCGCAAGCTTGGGGGCAATCCAGGACGCGGACATCCGACAAGAATTCTTTCGCATCCAGTCGGAGTTTGCAGAAATCATCCATCAAGATGTCCTTCGTACCTCGGGGCAGTTCTACCTCAAATTTCAACCATCCAACAGCGAGATAGACACAACGCTACAAATGCAGGCTGACAACGCCCGCAACTTCATGACCATCACGACAGACGGCGGCTTCATCCACGCTCCGGTCCCATGAGTCGAGTCGAAAGTTGTGATGCTATGTGTAGTTCTGAAACATTCATTAGCTCATGTTGTAATTAAACTGTAGTGAACTTGTATGTCTCTTTGGTTTGGACAGTCGTCGTTCAACTTAGATGTAATCGATGCTATTTGTTAGTAGGACCATGAATCGTGCTATGGATGTCTTGCTTTTCTCTTCCGATCCTTTTGTTGCATACTTATATATTGCTTATGTATTGTCTGTTGTTTGCCTAGTGCATAGAGATGCCGTCGTATGTCGTGTACAAGGGTAAGGTTCCCGGAGTCTACGACGACTGGGAGGAGTGTCGGAGACAGGTTCACCGTTTCAGCGGTAACAGTTACAAAGGGTACACCACTAGGGCGGAGGCGGAATCTAGATACGCGCGCTATCTAGCGGGAGAGAGGAGGGAGCGTTGGAGGAACCGGATGAAGACCAGTTTCATCGCGATGATGCTCATCGTGATGACCGCATCTCTCTTCTATGTGATGGTAGTTTAGATGATCGATATCGACTTGTAATGTGAAGACAAACTCGCTACTCGCGGTCTCGAGACTTGTAATGTTCTATCTTCGTTCGGTCTTTTGAATTCGGAGGCTAATATGATGAATTATATTCGGAGACTAATCTTCTATTGTATTCAATGAATCTGCTGTTGCTGTGTCCTGCTGCTTATTTTCTGTCCAATAATATATTTTGTAATCTGTGCAAAAATCAGAAAAGAAAAAAATAATAATCCCTAATATACATACTAATGGCGCATCACGCCAACGTGCGCCATTAGTATGCCAAAGGATACTAATGGCGCATCCCAGAGCAGTGCGCCATTAGTATGCCAGAGGGTACTAATGGCGCATCACCCAGCAGTGCGCCATTAGTATGCCGAAGGATACTAATGGCGCATCACACTGTAGTGCGCCATTAGTATGGCAAAGCACATGGGTATATATGGCCTCCTGGGAGGCATACTAATGGCGCACCGTGGCCTATACTAATGGCGCACGGCACGGTGCGTCATTAGAGTACCAGATACTAATGGCGCACCTGTGGTGCGCCATTACTAAAATATTCTAGTGTCGTGGTGCTAGTGGCGCACCAGTAGTGCGCCATTAGTAGGCAAAACTGGTACGCCACTAGTAAGCCTTTTTCTAGTAGTGGTCCATTTGCACTAGAGAATAAATAATTTCCTTTATGTCTCATGTTTTTTTAATCTTCGATCACATAACTACACAGTACCCACCTCTTAGTTCGCCTAGATATCCCACTACGATTCTCTCCTCTATCGATGGTTTTCCATCGGGATTGTCGTTGGTTCCTGACCTACTGTGCTTGTAGGGACCGGCATTGGTGATGGACATGGTGGAGATGACGTGTTAGAAGATGTGAAATGGTTGTTTGTTGAGACATGCTAGTATGATGTGATGACTGAAGGTGATGTTACATTATCTCCTATATGTGTCCATCGGGGATATCTATGCTATTTTACAATTTACTGGTTATTGCTGCATGGGCTTTGACTGGCGATTTTTCTTATGAAATTATTAACTCCAGTAATTTGTAAGGCATCCACCATTTGGCCTAAGTAATTGAAAATTATATACATCAGAAACTAAGTAATTCAGAACCCTAACTAGTACAGTTTCTGTTAGCACATTGGTAAGTAATAACTGATAGGTATCTCTAGTCGAGCCAGATATTGCTTTTGTTCTATATGCAGTCAATTTCTCTACCTGATCACTAGTTTATACTATATTGCACAAGATGAAAGTCACATGACTAGGTTCATAAATAAACGATATTTCCAGGTTACATAAATTTGTAATTTTGTATGGCATTATTATATACTCCTTTCGTTCACAAATATAAGATGTTCTAACTTTTTTGTGACTCGGATGTATATAAACATGTTTTAGTGTGTTTGTTCATTCATTTCATTCCGTATGTAGTACATACTGAAATATCTAAAACATCTTTTATATTTGTGAACGGTGGGAGTACTTGTTAACTCTTGACAGTAACAAAAATAGCGGTCAATGGCTCATCTTTTCTGACTTCTAATGCCATGCAAAGTTTAAAACGGCATCCATTTTGGGCTGAAAGAAATGTTGTTTTATGAGTTGACAACGTAGTATCTGCTGATACTAGTTCTTGTGAGTAATTCCAGTATGCTTATAACTAAGCTGAATGTTTTTACTTTCTATTATTTTGCGCAATGCATGATATTTACATTATATTGCACATACCTTGATGTTCTAGAGAGTTAAGTATTTGCCCGTCCTGCATTAAAGCACCATGTAACCGATTGGATTGTTGTTTATACAGGTATGGCTAAGTTGGAGGAATGGCTTATCGGTGTAGGTTCTTCTATTTTGTGTTTTCTGGTGTTGTGGCCAGTGATGGTCCATTCCATCTGGAAATTGATCCGTTGTAGTACGCTTGCATGAACAAACTGTTTTAACTTGTTAGCTCCCACTATATATTTCTTCAGTGACCTCTGTAGACAGTAAGAAAATTGGCAGTTCGGCACGGTGGGTGTGTGCCTTGTAGTTGAGTAAGACTTTCAGTGGTTCATCTGCTTATTTATTTCGAGTCATTCGCCATTTCGCCAAGCCCAAGCAGGCTCACCTCTCAGTTTGACGGCTTGGTGCTCAACCAGTCTCCAGTGGGTTGCTCATGCTGGAAACGACCTAATTCCGAGGCTAGTTTCTCCCTCTGCCTACCAAGTAGCAATAAGCAACTAGGAGCGACCGCAGCTGCGCCCGTCACTGGTAAAGCTGTGCGTGCAATCAGCGCGTGCTGGAACCGGCGTTGACGAAAGCTGCGACCACGGCCACCAAGTGCTGGAGCCTGCTTCAATGAATGTTGCGATCGTGGCCAAGCTAGCTTTGACGAATGCTGCGACCATGACCACCAAGTGCTGGAACCGGCTAGCTGATGTGCTACATCCCAGAAAATGGTTGCAACTGCCAGTCGCAGCTTTCCCTGTCGACAGTCGCAACTACCCTTCCTGCCGGTCACAGCTTCTGTGGTCGCTGGTTGTAGCTGTCACATTCACCGGTCGTAGCTTCTGTATGCGCCGGTTGCAGCTTTCCTAGCCGTCAGTTGCAGCTTTTGAGAGCGCCGGTCACAGTCGTCGTCTTCACCGACTGCAGCTTCTGTGGGTGCTCGTCGCAACTCCGGTGGTGGCGGGTTGCGGCCGCGACCACCACTTGTGCCAAGATGTGGCGCCTTGGCTTACAAATATCGGCAAATAGCTTGCAACTCTGACGCCCCCCGAGGACATAACAGGGAAGATGGAGGCGGGCACGATGGCGACCTCACGAGGTTGGCGATTCCTCGCTGGCAGCAGCCCCACGGCCTGGCTTGCAGCACATAAGAGGGTACGATGTTGTCGCCTCTGGCCTCCTTGTTGCCAAAAACTGGTGTGACTATGACGGGAGAGGCAGACACCGGCGGCCTGTAGCGAGTGGAAGAACAAAATCATGTGCGAGGTACAATCATGGAGGTAGGCCATTAAAAAAAAGAGAGAATGAAGATGTTTTTTTTTGCGAATAGAGAAGACGTGTGGATCAAGATAAGTGACGCAATAGGAAGCGATGGATCATACATCAATCGAGACCGGCTGATTCCGTATCTGCCGGTCGATCGCAGCTTTCCCAGCCGTTGGTCGCCCGACTGGAAACATTTACCTTAAAAATGTTATCATTGAAAACTTTGTTTAAATAGAATCAGATGATATATTTCTTATAAAAAATAGTAGTAACATATTACATTAGTTGGTTATAAATTAACCGTCGAACTCGAGTTCTAATCTGAGTGACGTGTGGAAAGGTGTATGATTATACGGTACGCAGGTTCCCTTCAGCCGCCGCCTACCCTAAAAAGTTAGGGTTTTTCTACCTCCCGCCGGCGCCTTCGTCGGTCTGACTCGTCTCCTGTGGCCTTAGGGCCATTGGGGCGGAGTGGATCCCGGCCTTTGCCAGTGGGAGGGTTTCGTTTTAGATATTTCTTCGAGTTTTGTTAGGGTTTGTGTTCTGCTCAGGAAGGTAAGACGGCGGCAGCTCCCTGAAAATGGAATAAGGTTCTTCCCGCCTAGGCCCCGTCCCGGTGATGCTTCTAGCATCGTCGGTGGGCTTGTGGAGATTTGTCTCCGGCAGATCTGTCTTTGGTGGATTTGTTCAGATCTGGTCGTCGTTCGTGTATGTTCTTGTGTCTTCGGTTCGGTTGGATTATTCTCGTCTACACTACTCTTCGTCGGCGGCGGTTTGTTGTTCTGTTGCGCTACTCCTATGCGGCCTTAACACGACGACTTTCCGACTGTCTACTACAAGAAGTTTGCCTGACTCCTGCGAGGGAGGGGCAATAACAGCGGGGCGTCTTCGGCTCGCTTCAGTGTCTGTAGTCGTCGCTAGATGGTCTACGAATTTAAATATAATTTTTATTACTTTTAGTGTCCGTTGTACTATTATGATTGAAAATGAATAGATCGAAAGTTTTTTTAAAGATATATGATTAAAAAAGAAATCACCGGTGCGTGCGTGTGTGTTATGTGCTGCAAGGAGAGAAGGAAATGAACTTGCTGTTTTTTTTTTGAAAAAAAAATGAACTTGCTGTTGACTAGTTGACCTGTGCGCGTTCCCCAAATCAATCGCCATCCCCCCGCCGCCGACCAAATCATCTCCAGCCGCTTTTTCGGCGTCGGCGCCAAAAAACGCCCCAGTCGCGGCCCCAGGACGCCGAAAATAGCCGGTTCGGTCCTTTTTTCCGCCCGGCGGTCACAGGCCGAACCCGGCGCACTGGGGGGCAATTGGGGGCTCCGGCGCAAGGGAAAAGCGCGGCTGGCCCACACCGTCAGGGGAAAAGTCAAGGTTTTCTTCCCCGACTCGCCTCCCACCCACGCGCCCTCGACCGCCACTAGCTATATCCCGGCGCCGCCCGCCGCCCTTCACCGCTAGATAGCCATTCCCCGCCGGAAAAATAGCAGAGCTTCGCCGCGACAGCCCCTCCAACAGCAGCTGGGCGTTTCCGGCCGCGGAGGGGCAGTTTAGCGGCGGGTACACACCCACCGGGCGCAAGGTGTTCGGCGATTTGCCTGCCTCGGCGATGGACTCGGATGACGAGGAAGCGCTCGCCGCGCTGCTGGAGGAGGAAGCCGAGGCCGACGTCCAGGAAGAGCATCTCATGGTGCTCGCCGCCCTCGCCCAGCTGCTGGCGAGCAATGAAAAGCCGCGGCGACGTGGGTCGGCGCCGGGGCGGGTGAAAGCAAAGAACCGGCATCGTCTCGAAGGCTACTGCATGCTCTACTCCGACTACTTCGCCGATGCTCCACTTCACGGCGAGAAAACATTTCGGCGCCGTTATCGGATGAGCCGAAAGCTCTTCCTCAGGATTGTGAATTCCATCCGGGAGTTCGACAACTACTTCAAGTGCAAGATGGATTGCACCGGCGCCCTTGGATTCACCTCCATCCAGAAGTGCACGACAGCGATGAGGATGCTTGCATACGGAGTTCCCGGTGATTCACTCGACGACTATGGGCGCATGGCCGAGTCCACCAGCATAGAGTATTTCTACAAGTTCTGTCGGGCAATGGTGACAGTGTTTGGACCGCAATACTTGAGAACACCCAATGCGGAAGACACTGCTCGATCCTAGCACAGAATACAGCAAGAGGATTTCCTGGGATGCTTGGAAGCATCGACTGCATGCATTGGAAATGGAAGAATTGCCCATTTGCTTGGCAGGGGATGTACAAAGGCGCCAAAGGCGGTTGCAGTGTGGTACTTGAGGCGGTGGCCACACAGGACCTCTGGATTTGGCACTCCTTCTTTGGTATGCCAGGAACTCACAATGACATCAACGTGCTGCAGTGCTCTCTTGTCTTTGCCAAGCTTGTTGAAGGTCATTCTCCTCCGGTGAACTTCGAGATCAATGGGCGGCACTACAACAAGGGGTACTATCTAGCTGATGGCATCTATCCGAGATGGTCGACATTTGTGAAGACGATCTCAAACCCTGTGGCAGGAGGCAAGAACGCCTGGTTTGCGAAGATTCAGGAGGCTTGCAGGAAGGATGTCGAGCGGGCATTTGGTGTGCTCCAATCTCGATTTGCTGTTGTCCGGTACCCCGCTCAGACCTGGTCCAAAGATCAAATATGGGAGATTATGACTTGCTGTGTCATCTTGCACAACATGATCATCGCGAGCGAGCAAGAAGACCCAGTGTTTGACACTGAACCATACTACATGCAGGGTCCTCTAGCCGAAGTTGATCACCAGCTACCGGCAACCTGGACTGCCTATCTCAGTATGCGTCAGGAGATCCGAGACCCACAGGTGCATCATCAACTGCAGAAAGATCTGATTGAGCACCTATGGAGGCTCAAGGGGACGCCGTGTGATGAAATATGAGTTCTTATTTGTTGAACTATATAATTTGTATTGAACTATGTGTTGTTGTACTATTTTATTGAAGTATTTGATTTTTCTGTGATGAAATATGTGATAAGAAAAAATTATGTTGATAATTGAACGCCGAGACACGGCGAACCGAATATGGGCCTATTCTCGCCCATATAGGCCCTTTATTCGCCGAAATGGGGCTGAAAAATGGGCCAATTTCAACGCCTGAGGGCGAGCTGGGGCGACGACTGGACGCAAAACCGCCCACAGCGCCGATTATATCGCCGGCTCATCCCCAGGTGCGATTTTTATGCGTCGGGGGCAACGGCTGGAGATGCTCTAAGACTACTGAGAGGAGCCGCACTGGTAAGCCCTAGCATGAGCACTAGAGGGGAGATGTCTCCCCGCCGCCGGAGCACCTCTCCGCCGCCGCCCGCCTCTCTCCCAGACGACATGCTCGGGGAGATCCTCCTCCGCCTCCCGCCGCGGCCGTCCTCCCTCCCCCGGGCCTCCCTCGTCTCCAAGCGCTGGTACAGCCTCGTCGCCGATCCCCAATTCCAACGCCGCTTCCGCGACCACCACGGCAAGCCCCCTCTCCTTGGCTTCTTCCTCCAGGAATCTCCGTCCTCTGCGTTTGTTCCAATACTGGATCGACCAGATCGCATCCCCCGCGGTCGCTTCTCCATGCCTCTCAGCGAGGGTACCCACATCGTCGACTGCCGCCACGGACTTGTCCTTTCGCTCAGCCGAAGCCCGCCGCACCGCCTACTTGTGTGGGACCCCGTCGCCCGCGAGCAGCGCCGGCTCGTCTTTCCGCCAGAGCTGGACAACGACCAGATGCTCCGCTTCAACGGCGCGGTGCTTCGCCCTGCCCGCAGCCAAGGGAGCCATTTCCAGGTGGCCCTGATAGCTCATTATAAAGTTGGTAATCCTTGTACAAGAGTTTTCGCATGCCTTTACTCATCGGAGACCGGGATATGGAGCAAAATCAACTCACTGCAGCTGCAATCGTCTATATCTCTGTTAGGACCAGGACCCAGTACTTTGATTGGGAATTCCCTTTGCTGGTTACTTTGGGAGCCTTCTGACAATTATGTCATACTTGAGTTTGATCTGGATACGCAGAGCCTAACTGAGACAGAGCTGCCACCACAAGTAGAAGCTCCCCTTTTGAAGTTAAGGATTGTGCCGACCGAAGATGGTGGGCTTGGCTTCATCCATCTCTCAGGATTACACGGCCAATTATGGAAGAGAGAGCCTGGTTCTGTATGGGTGCTCGACAGAGCTATTGAATTCGAGGAGCTCAGATCCGTTTGTAAGGGAGACCGATACCCCCGGGTAGTGGGATTTTCCGAGGACAGTAATGCAATCCTTCTACAGACGAATTCTGGTGTTTTCATGGTCTATCTCCGGTCCATGGAGTTTAAGAAAATTTCCAATATGGGGGTCATCCGTCTCCGATGTCCATTTGCATGCTTCTATCCTGCAGGTAATAGCCAGCCTTTATATATTTCAGTTCGCAGTATTATAAGATAAATTTATTTTTAGTAATTAGTTGCTGAAATGTCTACCATATCCTACATTGTTACGCTCATGATTGAAGTTCAAACCACATCAATTTTACCTTTTGCTGCTTCACAAATTCTTTGAAAGAAAATACTCCCTCCATCCCAGAAAGATTGTCCTAGATTTTTCTAGATACGGATGTATCTAGAGACGTTTTAGTGTTAGATACACCCGTATCTAGATAAATCAAGACAAGCTTTCTGGGACGGAGGTAATAGTACTTAAGGTCACTGTTCTACCCTGTTGGTCATATGTATAAATTGTGTTTCAAATGTAGTCTTATGTGCCTATCCAAAGTATATGTCTTTTCATTTCAGCACTGGATGCATAACACTTGGAAATCGACACAATAGCTATTGTAGCTTGTGGAAGAGCCCTGCTGTGATTAGCTAGTTCACATGTCCAACTGGAAAATAAATAAACAGGCCGAACCTATTATTTTTCTTGTCAGGGTTTTAGTTTTGGCGTGTCTTGATTTTTTTCGCTTGGTCTGACAAGGAATTGAGTTGACTAAATATGATTTCTAGAAAGTATATTTTCTCCTGTGTGAATTGTGTTATGGTAATATTCAGTACTGGACGCGGTTCTCTTGGCAATGTGACACATAACAGCTAAACATGGGAATTTAGACTGAACCAGTTGAATGTGTAACTCCATTGGCACATTTTGAAGCTAAAAGCTACTCAGTTACACTCTTCATTTGGAAGCTGAAACCAATCCATTTGCACTAGAGAATAAATAATTTCCTTCATGTCTCATATATGTTTACCTCAGATCACATAACTACACACCTCTTAGTTCACCTAGATATCCCACTACGATTCTCTCCTCTATCGATGGTTTTCCATCAGGATTGTCGTTGGTTCCTGACCTAATGTGCTTGTAGGTACTGGCATTGGTGATGTGCATGGTGGAGATGACGTGTTAGAATATGTGAAATGGTTGTTTGTTGAGACATGCTAGTACGATGTGATGACTGAAGGTGACGTAGCATTATCTATGCTATTTTACAATTTACTGGTTATTTCTGCATGGGCTTTGACTGACGATTTTTCTTATGAAATTATTAACTCCAGTAATTGAAAGCTATATACACCAGAAACTAAATATTTAGAATTCTACAGTTAGTACAGTTTCTGTTAACACACACTGATAAGTATCTCTAGTCGAGCCAAATGTTTGCTTTTGTTCTATATGCAGTCAATTTCTCAACTTTATCACTAGTTTATACTCCCTCCTTCCCAAAACAAGTGTCTCAATGTTAGTACAACTTTGTACTAAAGTAAGTACAAAGTTGAGACATTTATTTTAGGATGGAGGGAGTACTATATTGCACAAGATGAAAGTCACACGACTAGGTTCATAAATACAAGATATTTCCAGGTCACATGACTTGTTAACTCTCGACAGTAATAAAAATAGTGGTCAAAGGCTCATCTTTTCTGACCTCTAATGCCATTCAAAGTTTAAAATGGCATTCATTTTGGGCTGAAAGAAATGTTGTTTTATGAGTTGATAAAGTGTCTGCTAATAGTAGTTCTTCCGTGAGTTGTTCTACTTTGTATAACAAGCATACCATGCTTATAATTAAGCTGAATGTTTTTTTAACTTTCTGTTGTTTTTCCATTTATTTCCCCAGTGATATTTAGTCAGTTGAGTATTTACCTGTCGTGCATTAAAGCAAAATGTAACTGATCGGATTGTTGTTATGTAGGTATGGCTAAGTTGGAGGAATGGCTTATCGGTGTAGGTTATTCTATTTCGTGTTTTCTGGTGTTGTGGCCAGTGATGGTCCATTCCATCTGAAAACTGATCCGTTGTAGTATGTACTTATCATGAAGTGTGAAGTACACTTGCATGAACGAACTGTTTAACTTGTTAGCTGCCACTATATATTTCTTCAGTGGCCTCTGTAGGTAGTGAAAAAATTGGCAGTTCGGCATGGTGGGGTCTGTGCCTTGTAGTGGATTAAGACTTTCAGTGGCTCATCTGCTTATTTATTTTGAGTGCATTCAGCAGCCAAGCAGCCTCACCTCTTAGTTTGACGGGTTGGTGTTCAACCAGTCTCCAGTAGGTCGCTCATGCTGGAAACAACAGAATTCAGAGCCTAGTTTCTCTCTGTGCCTAGCAACTACTCCAGTCCAGCAATGATGGTCATTTCCCGGCTTCCATTGTAGACCTGATCTGGTTGCCTTATGCGTGTAAGTGATCTGATCTAGTTTATCTTGCGCTTCTGTCCGTCATAGTTAGCAGGGATGCGGAACAGCATGATGATCTGCTGCTGCTGCTGCTGCTGCTGCTATTGGGGCTGTAGAATTCTACAAGGTGAAACACTGATACCACAAGTTTCGCTTTTGTAGTACCTTGTGCAAGTGAATCAGGTTGAGTGTCTTGGTTGTCGAGTTGGTGGTTCCTGAACAACTACTGATGGAACTCAAGGTGTAGTTTAGACGAGTTGAGCCAGACCAAAGCAGTGTGCCCTCCCTAAATTGTTTTGTTTCCGTGCTGAACTGGAGAAATTGTTTCAATGGGTCTGACTATATCTCATCTAAGTACGACACCACCAACTATTTGTGGCATGTTTGTTTGTTTCTGTCACGTTCCGTAGTCCAGCCCATCACTCGCTCACGATTCCTGCTTGGGCTGCTCCAAGAAAAACAATGATCGTGAAAAACAACGATCGGTTGTAACTTGTATCACAGTAACCTTAAGAAAAGCAGTTACACCAATTGACACTGACATATGTAGCAGATAAGCAGTTACACTGACTCCATCAGAAATAGGAAATAAAGTGTTCTATGTACTTTCGAAGAACACCATCAGTATGAGCAATGCTTGTGTAGAAAACAAAAGGGCAGATTCTCAACGGTTAGAAGTGGTTTGCATTCACCACTAATCTATTATCATGCATAACTGTTGCAGATACTCAAACAAGACCAAGTGAAAACTCCATCTACGGACGTATCAATGACAGATTCTCGATATCATTCAAGGACATGAGCAAGAAATGAGAGCCTAAATGCCAGGAACAAACAAAAACATCGCATAGCATTAGTGCTCAACCATAATCAAACCTATTACAAAAATCAAAGAAGCACATGCATTAAAGAAATAGAGTTGCTCATACTGACATGAAAAAATGGGACAACAAGAATCTAGACTGAAAAAGAATCCAAAACCCATTCCTACCTACCAGCCACAAGCATTAGCTCAATGGGAGAACATGGGGTATGGCATTTTGGATCCCAGCCTCCATGGAGGCCGAATTTTTGAAAAAAAAATCAAAAATTTTGGTTTCAAAAATATCTGGAAAAAAATCGCTAAGTAAACAAGGATGTGAGGTGTATGTGTGTAAAATTTTAGGATGAAATACATTGAAATGCGACCTGTACAAAAAAGATAAATTTGTGGTCTGGAAGGATGAATAGTATCATGTGTTAAAAAGCCTCAGATTTTTTTTTTTGCACAGCCCACATTTCAACGTACTTTGTCCTGAAATTTACAAACTTGTGCATTATGCCTTCATGTATGTCTGTATTCTTCAGAATTTTTGAAATGTAAAATTATGAATTTTCATGAGTTTTGAATTTTGCATTTGGAGGCCTCCATGGAGCTCGGCCTCCAAAAGCAATTTCTGACACGAACCTA